>NW_006159986.1:3778619-3779165 GCF_000334495.1 Tupaia belangeri chinensis | reverse complement strand
TTTCCCTTGCCCTCCTTGCCGCACCGGGGCTTCCCCGGAGGGGCGTTAGGTAAGGCTAGAAACTGAAAGAGAAACTTGACTCTGAGACCCACAGGCCTTCTGGAGAGGGCTGCAAGAATCCCCCCACCCTGCCTCATACCCTGGGTCCCAATTTCTGGGGAGGGGAGATACGCCACCGCAATGTTAGGGCAACACGGCAATGGCTCCCACTCGACGGATCACGGATCGGTCCCCTCAGGCACGTGGCCAGGGATAGTCAGGGAGAGAGGGTTGGGGAGATGGGCGTTCCCCCTCGCTGCGCCCCCGGCTGAGCCCCCGGGTCTCCTGATGTCCAGCCCGACTGCGCCCCCTCGCCTTGCGTGCGAGGACTGCGCCCACCCTCGGCTGCCTCTCTTCGTGCTCATCCCTTGGTCCCTGGTCCCTGGTCCCTGGTCCCTGGTTCCTCGTCCCTCGTCCCTCGGCCGCGCCGCACGCTGCGCTGAAACTCCCTCTCGGTGCCGGGCACGGATCCGTACACCTTGCGCGGCCGTCGGGCTCCGGGGAGCC
>NW_006159986.1:3768016-3778343 GCF_000334495.1 Tupaia belangeri chinensis | reverse complement strand
GGCGGGGCGGCGCCGGGCCTGGGGGCTGCCCCGACGGCGGGGTCCCCCGGGAGTCCCAGCCAGCCCTGGCCTGCGGCTCTGCGGGCGCATCCCGGGACCATGGTGGGCCAGCTGCTCAGGAGTGGCCTGGGGATGGGCCGGGAAATCCCGGACTCTGGAAATCCCAAACCGAGGCCTTAGTTTTCTCATCTGTAAAAAGGGAGGAGGGAAACATCTCGCTGGAGATGTTTTCCAACTCTGGCGGGTCATCTTTTGAGTCTTCAGATTTAAAAATGTAAGAGGTGTGTGTGTGTGTGTGTGTGTGTGTGTGTGTTTATGTGGGTTGAGGGGGCCACAGCTATGACCTCAGAGGCAAAGCCACAAGGAGGGAAAGGACTGGGGATTCCAGAGAAGACAAGCTCACCACCGCGGCGCCCTCACCTCCCTCCTTCCAGTACTTTCACCATCTAAACCCACCCAGCGGGAGCAGGAAAGAACCTGGGCAGTTATAGGTCTCAACCCTTCCCCCTTCGGCAATTTTGCAGGTAAGATATGGAAGTCCAGAGAGGGGAAGGGTCTTGCCTAGGGCTACCCAGAGGGTACATGGCCTAGTCAGCAGGCAGGGATTCATCAGCCATGCTGTCTGTCCATTTGCCCCGGCCCAGTCCCACCTGAGGTTAGTCCTACTTCAGGAAGGTCCAGGGAGGGGCTGTCTTCTGTCTTGAACCCTCATAACTGCCTACTGGCCTTGTCATAGCAGAGAGCATCCCCCCAGAGCCCTAGCCTGGGCCACAACCCTCCTCCCATGGCCTGCCCCTCCCCAGGCCCAGGGGTTGGGTAAGGCAGGACTGGAAGCTTTCCATCCCCTTTGCCCAACTTCCCTCTCCTCTGGGCCTCCCCTCTGCCTGGCAGCTGGTATTGGCAGCACCGAAGGAGGGGCTAGCCTGGCTGCCCACTCACACCCAGCTGGGCCAAGACTGTGTGTCCTGGGGGAATCATTCTCATCTGCCTCCCTCCTGGCCAAGCCCTTCTTGGATCTGTTCTTTTCTCTCCATTTCCCACTTATACTCTCTCTTCTTGCCCCTTACTACCTCTTCCAGTTTCTTTTAACTTCAGAGAAAAATAAGTTCAAAGCTGCAGAAGCCAGAATGTCTGGGTTCTCCCCGCCTTCCATGTGTGGTCACTGTGTCTTAGTTGGCAGGATCACGAGGAAAGGAATTGAAAACCGTAAAAGGGTGAGTGGAGGACTTGGGGGAACCTGGCTTCCCAGATGTTCTGAGGGAGTGCTAGGGAGGAGGAAGCACAGCTTCTCTCCTTTCCCTTCTTCCCCGGCTCTGTGCAATGGAATTGGCAGGGGAGAGCCAGACACACGGGGAGGGGACCTCTGGAATGAGTCATTTGTCAGAGCTGCAAGTGTCCATAGGATGATTTTACAAACATGGAAATAAAATGCCAGAGAGAGGAAGTGACTTGGTCAGTGCCACACAGCTTGGCAGTGGAAGACTCAAAGCCACTGTCACATGGTGGGTGGGCCCCACTTGGCACCTGTGCCCTCCTGCCTTTCGCTCCACACATGTGTGGAAGTTGATTTGACCAGAGCCGATTCCTTTCTTTTCCAAGGCATCTGAACAAGGCCTGGAGGGGAGAGGACCACCCTTGCAGCGTACTTACATCTGGGCACCTGGAAGAGGGTGATGTGGGGCTGCCTGCTCAAGACTCAGGGCCCTGCCTGCCCACTTCCAGGCAGTTGCCTCTCCAGACTCCTCCCCTGGGGCCTGCAGGGGCCTGCTGCTCTAGCTGGCAGTCCCACCCACCAAACATCTGGCTGGGTTGGACTTAGCTAGGGTGTGGGTAGTCCTGGGTCCTAAAAAGCTTGCATTGAGATGCCAGTGAACAAAAATGGAAGGGCTGGCCTAAAAGGGTATCTGTCAGTGTCTTCAGAACCCTCGTGTCCCCTTCACTCCCCACCTGGGTCATGGCTGTTCCCCTGGCTGACCTCTGGCTCGCTCCTATTTGGTCTCTGTCTGTGAGGTCTTGAATCCTCATGTCTTCGTCATTGCATGGTTCCTTTGGTTCTTTCTCTCTTTCTAGGTCTCTGGTTATGTTTGATTCTGACTGGGTTTCTTTATGCTTCTGCTCTTGCTTTGAGATAGAGGAGCTTTCCCTGGATGGGCAAAGGCCGCTCAAGTCAGTAGAGGAGGGAAGGGTGTCAGAGTTGGGTTGGGGGCAGAGGTGAATGTGGTCATGGCTCCGGATAACACAACTACCCGGAAATGTCAAATTTGGGGTTTCTTTTTGCTTTCAGTCCCCTGGTTTGGTCTCTGCTATTTCCCACCACAAAGCACCCTGGTGGTTTTAGGGGACCAGGCTAGAGAGGAGAAAACTGAGACCTAGGGGATGGGGTTCAGAAAGAGTAGAAACCACCTAGGGTCTAGACTAAGCTGTAGTACTTGCCCCTAAATCCCTTTACTCCCAATTCCAAATCATGGTGCAAGGTGAGAAGGAAAAAAGGATTTTAAAAAATCTTACAGGAATACATTCCCCAAAAGAAGACTGGCCATATTTTATTAGGAATAATTATCCACAGCCTAGTCTGTAGTTAGCACACTATATATGAGGGGACTTAAAAAGTGGAATTAAAGTACAAGTTTATTTTGGTGCAAAAAAAAGAAATGGAAATCCATGCATAATTTTTTCATTAATATGCATTTCTCATGAACTTTATGAGGAACACCTCATACATATCCTAAAGGGAATTGTGGCACATTTGTACACAAATGTGGTTATATGCCCTTGAACTCAACTAATCCTTGCAATAACCTTGCAGGCAGCAGGACCAGAATCATCTCTTCTGCTTAGTCCAGGAAAGAAACCTGCCCAAGCTGTCCAACCACTAAGAACTCAGCTGGCACCAGGGTCTGAGTTGTCTGGGGCCCTGTGGGCTGGGTCTCAGTACAACTTTTCTAGACTTCCTCCAACCCTAGCACACACTTGCAGAGTGAAGAGGTCTCCTTTGACTGGGTTAGCCCATAATTGTTCTGTGGTGTGGAGCCTGGCATCTCCCAGCTCACGCCAGCTCATGCCTCCATTCTATTGAATGAGGCGATATGACCTGTGTGTTACATGAAGGTGAGTTTGCATTTGTGGAGGAAGAGAAGAATGATCCCAAGTCCCCTTCCTTCCCCTCCCTTGAAGACCAGGTTAGCAGAGAAGACCCTGCTGATGCTTCTACCCTGGGAAGAATAGATTGAGGTCACCTTGACCTGAACGTCCCTGGGGGGGGGTGGAGGGAGGAGATACAGAGATGCCTTTGTTTCCTCTGCTCCAAGTCCCTTCTTCAAGGAGAGTTCCTGTTGCATGGGAGCCAGAGGGAAGGTGGGGTGGGGGTGAAGGGCCTTCTCAAGAAACCTGGCGGTGTTCCAGAAAGTATCTCTGCGTCCATCAGTAGAGAAGGGAGAGCCGAAGCCTTGGGGCTCTCAAACATCCTCCTCTGCCCTCTGTCCTTCAGTTCTCTCATCCTGGTACCTCCCTCTAGACATGCTGCCCCCACTCTTGTTCCTGAAGACAGAGTAGGGCCTAGGGAGAGTGAGTGTGTGCATGGTGAGGATACCGTGTGAATCTGGGGCAGGAGAAGGAGCTGCTGGGTTGGAGCAAAGTCCATTCCTACCTCTGTCCCCCACACTCTTCAGGGAAGTCAGTTTACAGTGAAGTCACCAAGAGAACACAAGGCCATCCCGCCTGAGGCATAGTGACTGTCCTGGGTTTCTGAGAATAGAAGGAGAGGAGGTGTGTGGGACTGAACAGGGTGGGTGGGAGGGGCCCAGCTGCCATGCCTACCTGCCTTGGGGGAGAGATTTTCCCCAGACAAAGGGAGGAGGGATGCAGGGCAGTGCTATGGGCATGTTTCCTAAATAGTCAGATGGGCAGAACATGCACCCTTTGTACATCCTCCTCACTGCAGGGGCCGACCCAGGACCCTGGGGAGGGAAAGGAGAGGGGGACAGCTGAGCTGGATTGGCCGGAGTCCTGAGCAGTGCTGGGTCCGGCCTGGCTTCTCATCCGCACCCATGATGACTATCAGGCCCCTCTTCCCGCTGAGCTAGTTTGCCTCCTTCCAGCCCAACAAAAAATCTTTTGTGCCTTGGCCAGCCCAGTGTCTGACCACAAGCCCTCTGGGGGTGGGTGGGAGAGGGTAGTGCATCTCCTTCCCTGCTACCCCCCACCCCTCTGCCAACCACTCTGTCACTTTCCTTTGTTATGACTGGAGGGGTTCCTTTCTCGCTGCCTCTGTTTCTCATTGTTCCCTGGTTTTATTAAGTTTCAGATTAACCCATATCTTCTCTGTCCTCTCCCTGGCCCCAGGCTTCAAAAAAGGACTCCCCAGTCCCAGGAGCAAGTGGGGAATATAAAGTCAAAATAAAGCCTGGGTCAGTACCCCATGCCCTCCTGTTCAACTACTGGCCTGGTCTTTATTTGAGATTAGCCCCAAGCAAAGGCCTCCCTTTCACCCTGTCCTTCAGCTGCGTGGTTCCTCTTATCCTGGCCTCTCAACTCTGAACCTTTACGCCCTCCACCCCACATACCTGTAAGGTCGTTCCTCACTCAATCACCTCATGAAATCCTTCTCATTTTTCATAGGTTCAGTGGCCTAGCAGAAAACACAAAGGCTTTGGAATCATAGGACCAGGTGCAAACCCTGGCTCTGCTGTGTGACCTTGTGCGAGTGAGTCTGCCTCTCTGAGCTGTGCATCCTCACTTGTAAAAGGAGGACAGCAAGACCCACCTCCCAGATGACTATTAAGACTCAGTTACAGTGCCTGGCACATAGTAGGTGCTCAGGGACCTTGGCTAGTAGGTCTTTTCCTTTATCTTTCAGTTCCACCTGGCTCATAGGTCCCTTATGGCTCTAACAAATTGCCTAGAGGGCCGTGTCCCATCGCTTGTTCATAATAGAGGCTTTGTAAATATTTGTTGGGTTAATGAAGGTCCCTACAACAGCATGGGGCTTTCCCAAGCTCTGACAATTCAAGGCAGGTACCTGTCCACTCACTCAACACAGCGCCTGGAAGCTCCCTCCACCCTCTGCCACCCTGGCCTCTGCCTGCTCCAGTCCTACTGACCTGCTTTCCTGCCCAGGCAGCAGCAGCAGTCTCATCTCTGCCTGGAGCTGGGCGACATTTGAGTTCTTAACCTGTCCTGCAAGCCATCAAGATACTGGCTGGGGTGGCACCCTACACTCTCTTCTGCATCGGCCCCTCCCTCCGTGGATGAGGCATCAACAGACTCTGGGTGGAGAGGGCACTGTGACCCTGTCTCAAGAGGCACGGGGCCCCTTGGGCTTTCTAGAGAGAGGTCTCTTTAGCTCTGGATGGAAAGGAGCCCAGACTGGTGAGGCACACAGGGTGAGAAGGCTGGACTGTGAGAATCTCCAGGGGGTGAGTCCTGCAAGGACCTGCACGTCCACGGCTCCCATCCTTTCCTGCAGCACCCACTCCCTCCTGGTCCAATCAGCAGCTGGGGTTGGGCTGAGAGAAAGGAAGAGAAATGCTCATTTCTCAAGTGTCTTTTGTAAGCCAGGCATGGTGCTTGGTTGCTTTCACAAACACGCTCAACTTTTTCCTTTAAAAAAAAAGTCCATTTTACAGATGTCCTGCTAGGAAGCACGTGCACATGGTATAAAATACATAAGATTCAGGGGGCAGGCAGGTGGCGTGGTTAAGGGCACTGGACTCCCACATGGCCGACCTTTCTTACTTTCCCTCTCTCTCTTTCACTCTGTCCCTCTCTGGTCACATAAAATAAACAAACAAATAAATAAAATAAAGTGAAATAAAAACAGTTCTTTAAAAAAATACATAAGACGGGCCTGGCAAGTGGCATGGTGGTTAACTAATCATGATTCAAGTCTTGGACCTGGTGGCTTGCTTTCTCACTTTATTTCTCTCTCTCTCTCACTCTGTCCCTCTCTGGTCAAATTAAATAAAGTTAAATAAAATAATGCTTTTTTTTTCTTCTTTTTGGAGAGGTTTTTTGCTATAGGGTGTGTGTGCTCACCAGAAAGACAGAGGGAGACAGAGAGACAGAAAGTGAGAAATCACCCCCCAGGGGGGATGGCCACACCACAATCCCTTCTCCTCCATTCTCCTCTCAGGATCTTGGGCATGCACGCACACACGCCCGGTGTGAGTTTAAGCCACCGGGTCTGGGACTCAAACTGCAGTCAACTACATGGGAGTCCAGCGACATAGCCATTACGCTAACTGCTGGTCCCAATAAAATAATTCTTAAAAAAACAAACAAACAAACAAAAAACCCATAAGATTCAGAAGGATACATGGTGAAAAGTTAGTCTCTCCTCTTTCCTGTCCCCCAGGTCCTTTCTGGAGGGGCAACCACAGTTATAAGAGTCTCCTGTACACTTCCAGAAAGCGTCTGGGCATCTCCTATACTACGTTTTATCTCCTAACTTATACATGAATGGAAACTGAGGCCTTCAGAAGTGTAAAGTCCCAGGACTGAGATCTCACAGCTGGTGCATTAGCAGAGCTGGGATTTAGAACCAGAGCTAACTATAAAACTTGCTCTTTTCACCACCTAAGAAGGGAGAAGGGAGCCTGGACGCAGATGGAGCCCCTCCCAAACACTGGCTCTGAGGCCCTGAAGATCTGGGGCCTTGATCCTCCTGTCTGTTGAATGTCCCATGTCCCCTCCCATGGCTCCAGGGGCTTGTACTGACTTTTCCCCACATAGAGGCGAGATGTTCCCATAAGTGCCCTTCCCTGGCTAATGTGTGGCTAATCAGGTGGTCCCCCCGGGGCCAGCCTGATTCCTGGGATCCACAGAGGTCTGGAGAGGGAAGCCACATGAGCATGGGTCTCTGGTTGTGGTTTCAATTATGTTCCCAGAAAGTGGCCTCATCATCTCCCTGTGGCAGGGCAAGAGTGAGGGAGGGTGAGAAATGGGGGAGATTTTCTCCGTGTTCATCCACAAGACTGAGAGAAGGAAGTTGTACTCAGTCCTGACCGGAAGCAGGAGGATGTATGGACGGGGTTGGGTAGAGCCTCTTTCTTTCCTGGGTCAGGCCGAGTCGCCCTCCAGTGGACTTCTCTGGGTCTCCAGGTATCTCCCTGGGATCTTTCTCTCTTGATTCTCTCCGGAACCTAGCTTTCTTCTCTCTCATGTCTCAGTCTGGTGTTCCCTCGATTTAGAGGAATATGTCCCTGAGGCCCAGAAGAGGATCTCGCCTCGTCTGAATCGTCAAGCAGAGAGACGTAGGTGTTGGACCTTCCTTCCTGTCTCAGGATGACAACATTCTGTTCTGCTGAGGTAGTCACTGAGAACATTCCGTCCTTCATATCTGTGCACACAGCCAGTGAGGTCTAACTTGGTACCGATCAGTCAGGGATTGCTATGAGCTGGAAGTCTAAAGAGACATGACTGCCCCAACCTTCCGGGCATCTAAACTAGCACCCTTGCAGCTGCAGCTCATCAGCGCCCAGGGCAACCAGGCTGAGTCCTCAGTCTCGATCAGTCTTAGGAAGAGGGGCATAAATCTTAGCTGTTTCTAAAAACAACAACAATAATAATGATAGTTAACAGAGAAATAGTCCTTTACAGTGTTTAAAGTGCTTTGCATGTTTCCATTCCCTTAATTGTCATAACACTACATGGTAGGTACTTTTACTATCACCATATTATACATGAGATTGAGGCAGAAAACTTGGGCAAGGTCACACAGCTCAAGGAATTGACAGGGCGTCTGCTTTTAAACCCTATGCTCTTAATGATGACATAGTCCTGTATTTCTCACTTCCGTTCCTAGATCATAGGATTTGTCCTAGAAATATTTATTGGGTATCTTTTCTGGGCTGGGCACAGATGGGGGGATTTAAAACGTGAATAGGTAGCATGTCTACTCTTGGGTATGGAGAGACACATAGTCAAGAAATTATCCTTTGGGGCCAGTGGTTAAGGCACTGTTCTCTCAAATGATTGACAATAGTTCAAGTCCCGGACCTAGTGGATTAAATATCATGCCAGGAGTGTATGCATATGTGTCCAAAACCCCAGAAGGAAAGTGGAAGAGAAGGGATTGCGCATGGCCATCCCCTTGGAGGCGGGTGATTTCTCATTTTCCCTCTCTCTTTCTTTCCCTCTCTCTCTCCAGCAAGCATACATGCCCTATGGCAAAAACCTTGGGGGAAAAGAAAAAAAACTGTCCTTTAACATAAGTGGTGCTATAATAGAGGTATGAAAAACATGGGACAGAAAATAGATAGGGTGAAGTTGGAGCTGCCTGGAACAAGTGTCCTGGAAGAGCAGGCAGCAGGAGGGCAGGAGGACATTCCAGGGAGAGAACAGCATGTGTGCAGGTGTGAAAACTGAAAAGAAAGAACCACGGCATGCCCAAGTGTGAGCACATCACGGACAGGGACTGTCAGAGGGGTTGCCAGAGTGCTCAGGGCTGGTGCTTCTGTCCAGCTTCCTATTCCAGCCTCCAAGTTCTCTGCATTGACTCTGTGCAAAGCACGCACGAGGTATTGACTTAGGGTGTGGAACAGAAGCAGCACCTTTGTGGCTGGTGTTATTCTGGGGGTGAAGGGAGGGCTAAAGGGAAAAAGCTGCCAAAGGAGGATTATGGTAGAACTCACAGCTCTTTTTTTTTTTTTTTTGGAGAGGTTTTTGCTATAGGGTGCATTCGCTAGCCAGACAGAGAGACAGAAAGCGAGAAATCACCCCCCACGGGGGATGGCCACGTCACAATCCCTTCTCCTCCGATCTCCTCTCGGGATCTTGGGCACGCATGCACACGCGCCCAGCGTGAATTTTAAGCCACCAGGTCCGGGACATGAACCGCAGTCGACTACGTGGGAGTCCAGCAACATAGCCATTACGCCAATTGCTGGTTCCTTTCACAGCTCTTGATCATCTCTGGACATGAACACTTTCAGCTGGACAAACTGTAGGAGACTAAGAGAAGGGGTGCTCTGTGTGTATGTGTGGGGTCACTCCCCTAGCCAGACAGAGAGACAGAAAGCGAGAAATCACCCCCCACGGGGGATGGCCACGTCACAATCCCTTCTCCTCCGATCTCCTCTCGGGATCTTGGGCACGCATGCACACGCGCCCAGCGTGAATTTTAAGCCACCAGGTCCGGGACATGAACCGCAGTCGACTACGTGGGAGTCCAGCAACATAGCCATTACGCCAATTGCTGGTTCCTTTCACAGCTCTTGATCATCTCTGGACATGAACACTTTCAGCTGGACAAACTGTAGGAGACTAAGAGAAGGGGTGCTCTGTGTGTATGTGTGGGGCTGGAAAGGGGTTTCCTCCCTTTTTGCATCTTGCAGCTGTGTTTCTGGAGCTCTGATATGACTTGCTTTGGTGCTGGCCCTTGGAGGGTTGCCAGGGAAACCGTTGGCCAGCTCTGGAGAAGTAGCAGGAGGGAAAGCTAGTGGGTGACTGGTCTGCCTTCTCTACATCGCACCCCTTACCTATTGTAGGATACCCTCTTCCCCAGGATCCTGCAGAGGGGATCCTTATTGTTTCTTTTCTGGATAGAGCAGTCTCTCCGGCAGCTCTGCCTAGTAGGAACTAGCAAGATCTCCCTAGAGGGGGCTGGCAGGTGGCATTGTGGTTAAGGGTGTTGGACTCCCACATGGCTGACTGTAGTTCAAGTCCCAGACATGGAGGCTTGCTTTCTCACTCTCTCTCTCTTGCTTTTGCTCCAGTACCTCTCTGGTCAAAAATGTAAATATAAATAAAGTTAATTTTTTTTTTAAAGATTTCCATAGAGAGGGTAATGGTCCTGGTGTCTCTGTCCTCCACAGATTCACCCAAGAGCAATGAACAGGCCCAATCTGTCTGGGGCGACTGTAAACTCTTGCTGTGCCCATCAGGCCTTTCCACCTGTCGGTCTGTAGGTCAGAGTGGTAAGGGGCAGGAGCCCTGGCTGAGACGCCCTCCAGGAGCAAACCCGGGATAATTATTGATCAGACTGCTGGACTTCTGACCTCGGCCTGGAAGGCAGAGGACCCGGAACGCGCGGGCCTCGGCTGCGGGGGAGGGAGGTGGGCGGGCCGCGGAGTGGGGGGCAATCAACAAAGCCACGGCAGTTGGGTCCGAGCCCTGCCAGTGGGGGGGGTCGACTCTACCCAAACAAACAGCATGTGCTCTCGGCCCCCGGGGCCAACTGGGCAGCCTAGAGGGGCAGCCGCCCCATCTCTGCGAACAGGGTTGCGCGGTCACGGGCCAAGCCCAAAAAGCCGCCACCCCGGTACGCCGAGGGGGTTCCGAGTCCCTGCAGGGTGGCCGCGGAGAGGGCGCGAGGGGCTACGGAGCCCGC
>NW_006159986.1:3745950-3767613 GCF_000334495.1 Tupaia belangeri chinensis | reverse complement strand
ACATCGCAGACTGGGCGCGTGTGTCTGGGTGGGTGTGTGAGGGACCCCCTAGCGAACCTCGGAGCGCGAAGCGGGCTGCTGTCTGCAGCCACACCTCATGTTGCAATTTCCAATAGCCCCCTGCCATCTCCCTGCCTGTCCTTTTTTTGCGACTCCGGAGGATGGGATGAGCCCAGAAGTGGCCCGTGAGGTGGGGGGTATTAGCAAAACCCCAAGAAACAGTGCCTTATAAGGACTCAGGACAACAGATACGAACGATTTGATAAGGCTCTGGATACGGGATCCCACATCAAGATCTGGGCTCCGTGTGGAGGAGATGCGGGTTTTTTTTTTTTTTTTTTTTTTTTTTTTTTTTCTAGCCAGGGGTAGTTAAAAAGTGCTCCTGGTGTCGGGGGTAGATATGGAGAGTCGGAAAGGGAGTCGTTGTATCACAAAAGCTGGTCTGAGGCTAGAGGAATCTGGCAAGATGGTCAGGGTGATCAAAGAGGAAAGAACTTGTGTGGAGCAAGAGGCGTTTGCAAACACTTGTAGCCAGCAGTGATGGAAACTGGCAGAGAACAAGCGCCAGCTTTTAGGAAGATGGGATTAATGAAAACCACAAAAATGTTAAAGGCAAAAAGAGTTACCGCTTCGGTCTCCGAGCTGTGCGCAGTTCTTCCCCCGGTCTTGTCCTCTGATCCGATCATACCCTGTATCAAATAAACTGTGGCACCGGTGGGTCACAGAACGTTAGAACTGGAAACGAAGGACCCCGGTGATTGCGCTAGGGCCTTTTATTGTACAGAGGAGGAAACAGGCCCAGAGATAGGTGGAGTAGGTGGCCCACTCAGTTCACACGGCTGTTGAGCAGTTCAGGGACTCTCAGATCAGTGCTCTTCCCAAAGCATGATGAAGTATATAATCTCTGCCTAAATATAATTCCGCAAATTTTCTGTGGGACATCCTCATTGAATGGCCCTTGTGTCACTTAAGGTGTCACCAAATATAGCGGGCTTATGTCATTTTTTCAGTCTTCAGGTGGTGTTCGTTGCCTGCTTGTATTTTAGGTTTCCAAAGTGGCTGGATATCTGCCTGGGGCATAATAAGCCTTCAGCTGTCGAACCTACATAATCTGAAATAATTTGTATCATTCAATTAAGATAATGGAACTCTCCATCTTTCTCTAACATTGATTGTTCATTTATTTGTATGATATTGTTTTATGTTCATTGCCTATAGTTGGTAGAAGAGAACATATTTTATTTAGTGTATCTTCCATGGTTTTCTAATATCATTTTGTAACACTGTGAATTGGATTAGTTCTGATCATTTCAAATGGGGAGAATCCTATTGATAGACTTCCTTTTAAGGCTTCAGGGTTTTTGTTTGTTTTGGTACCAATTTCCATCTTATGGAAGGTGGATCACAGTTTAGAATGTATAGTGCTAAATGGAAGAAGGGGTTGCTGATTATAAGGAAAATTCACTATGTGGCAATTCGTGGTGCGTGTCGTGTTTAATTAAGACAGCACCACATCGTTAATAGGTAAGTGTTATCTATTACAGTAGGGCTTGCTTTCTGTAGCCTCTGGAGGGTGAAATTTTCAAGCACCAGGTTGAGACACAGGAAAGGAATGAAGAGGTTTTTTTTTTTTTCTTTAAACAAACCATCAGGAAAAAAAAAAGTTGATTTCTATCACCAGCAGGTTGGTATTGCGTAACTTGGAACTAAAATGCACAAAATTGTTGCTATGCGCCTGATTAAATTATCCCACCTTTTCAGTAGTCTTTTTCAGTATTAATATTTTTGTCAATAGGATATTAATGTAGATTGTGGTAAAAACTAAATTCTTAAATGTATACTTTTGAGAGCTGTATGATAGTAGAGAAAAAAATGCTATCATTGTTTGGAGTGTTACAACATAAATATTTTGGTCAACACTTCCTATTATGCTCTGACTTCTCATTTCATCTCCGTGGGCTTCCTCTCGATTGACTTTGTTTTTATTTTATGTGGAAAAACTACATCAAAACTGAGGGTTAATTTATCGCTCTTTGGGGTACTTAATGTCATTTTTTCCCCAAAATGGCTAGTATTTGAGTTATTTGTGATCTGTGCTATGTTTATATTTATAAACATGCTTGTGGTGCACTTGGCTTGTTGTTATGAAGGTGGAAGACACAGGTAGCCTTCTTGTGAAAGGCAGATGTTATATAAATAAGTAACTAACATGCTCAAGATTAGATGCAGGTTGGGGATCAGCAGTTAGTGCAATGGCTTATGTCACTAGACTCCCATGTAGTCGACCGCGGTTCAAGTCCTGGACCTGGAGGCTTAAACTCACACCCGGCGCGTGTGCATGAGTGCCCAAGATCCCAAGAGGAGAATGGAGGAGAAGAGATTGTGGCGTGGCCATCTGACGGGGCGGGGGATTTCTCGCTTTTTGTCTCTCTGTCTCTGTCTTTCTGGCGAGTGCACGCGCCCTATAGCAAAAAAACCTCTCCAAAAAAAAAAAAGATTAGATGCAGGTTGAAGGTAGAAACAAAGGAAGCCGAAGTGGTTGAGGGCCCTACAAGTAAGTCTGTATCTCAGATTTATTCACGGGTTATTGGCCATCCTATTAGTGGTATACTGTCCCCCTTCTGTTAGAGTGTAGACTACGATTGGATTGATAGATTATCTCGACAAAAGGAAGTTAAAAAAATACAGTCTTACGACTTTTTTCTTTTTTGCACATTTGAAACGTACTCCTTTAAAGAGGTGATTCCAGGTTACCGAGCTCTTCAGAAGAATACCCTTTTACTATATGAGAGAGTACCAGAATGCTTTGACTCTGGAACCTGTTAATAAAAATAATGTTCACAAGTTAGCTCCAAAATATTACAGACCCCCAAATATATATGATATGTAAAGGAAAAACATGTTCTAAAATCTGAGCTTTGTGAATAGAACTGTTCTAAAATCGGAAGTATTTTCCCCCTGCAGTGTTGGAAACAAGGCAGGTTTTAAATGCTTATTTCTGGGAATTAGAAAGTCAAATGTAACAATCTAGTTTCCATTAATCGGACAGGTATTTTTGTACATTTAAATTGTAAGCATCATACTGATAAATCTTTGTTTGTTTTTTAATTGTGAAGTAAAATATTGACATTGTATATTTTATCATGGTTGATCCTTTATTGCTGAAAAACCTAAGCCAGTTTGGGGGGTTATTTTACATATCTAAATCTATGCTACTGTTACTAATTGGAAGCAGAGTTATGTACAGGTGTGTTAGGTTTTTAGTTGGTTGAATGCGACCCTCACATTTGGAGGTTTCAGAGTTTTACATGACGTTTTATTACTTTTGTTAGTTTTGGTCACACCCATGACTTCCTTGGAAGGTATCTTTGAGGTTTGGTTTCCTTTTTTTTAAATGGTAATATTGGGGTGGGAGTGCTTCCTGTTTGTATTTTTAAAATTAGGTCCACATGTTAACCTTCTTGTGTAACTTTTAAAAAAAAAAAATCTATAGGGTGCGTGGGCTCACCAGAGAGAGAGAAAGGGAGAGAGAGGGAAAGTGAGAATGCACCCTCCGGGGGCATGGCTGCACTGCAGTCCCTTTTCCTTCTGAGATTTTGGGCACGCAAGCACACATGCCCGGCCTGTTTTCCAAACCTCCATGTCTCGGACTCAAATTACGCAGTTGGCCACGTGAGTTCCAGCTGCCTTAACCACCTCGCCTCCAACTGGCCCCACGTTTTTATTTTAAACATAAAAGGACAAACATCAGATGCCATGTGGTTTGTCTTTGACCCACTGCATTGCCTCATGATGATGGCTTTACTGAGTTAAACCCGAGTACTCAATTAGAAAGTCAAGATGTTCTTAAAGTTCCCCCACCACCACCCCAGTTCTCATCAAGGCTTAGCAGCCTTGGAAGGCGTCTTAACAGCAAGGGCAACAAAGGCACAGTTAACAGACAAATGTGGCCACTACTCTCTGCTTCCACCAAGGTACCTGGAACTCAGGAGCAGCACTAAGAGTTGAAACATGTAGCCTTGAATGTCAGAGCTTTGAAGGACAATTGCCATCAGTTTACATGATATAGAGCCCCACGAATTAAGGGAGTGACTAGAGCAGTTCTTCTGACCTCACCTCCAAGCCGTGTTGCAGTATCATGGAGAAATTAGACAAGAATAAGGAGAAACTTAGGATAGTAAGATAAAAGAGCTCTGGAGGAGTCATTCTCAACCTTACAACTCTTCGTAACTCTCTTGGGTAATTTTTACAAGGTATCACTTTTCAGATACATGTTGGTGAATGAGTTAAGTGGAACCCTGAGAAGAATTATTCGAATTATTCGCATTATTCGCGTAGTATTGTTTAAGTGATTAAAGCAAGTGTTCTTTTCCTGGACCTTAGGCTCACTCCATGCTAAGAAGTGTAATGACCACCTAGGCATGCAGATGTGTTTGCAGCTTAGGAGCAGCTTACCTCTTTAAATTTTATTTTAAATCGCATTACTAAGGGCAGCACTAGTTAGCATGGTGCACAGCTGTACATCATGTCATCTGCAAATGAAGTTAGTCTTGGAGTATTCTGACCTCCCATCCCCGGTCCACCCACCTACTATATTCATTTGTGGCATTACAGAATATTTTCTTCTTGGGGTTTGTTCTTAATAATTATGTCCATTTTCCCATGAATTATATACCATTAAGAGGAAAAAAATACATGTATTGATAAAGAACTTTTATTTTTTTCTTCCTATTTTTGGAAGCCAGCTCGCACGATCTGCAACACTCACTCTCCATTTATTCTCCCATCATCTTTGGCATTTTGAATATCTGGGTTTTTTTATTTTTATTTTTTTACACATTTCAATTATGAAGAGAAACAGCTCATATTGTATGCATGGCTAGTTTTTTTGAGGTGCTTGTGCTGACTCATTTTTTTAAATTACACTAAGATATGGAGCATAGTTTGAGAGCACTAATGAGATTCTCAGAAAATATGAAAACTTTCCTTTCTGACTACTTAGAGAAAGGTTGGGGAAGACAAGGGGAACTACATGAATGAGCCACTCAATTGTTATGTGTTGGGATTAATTTGGTGACTAATATTTTCAAGGCCCACCAGGCTAGTAAATGTGAATTTGGCTTTACCTAGCAATTATAACAGGACAGACCCAAGTGTTTTCTAATACTGTTTGTTTTCCCCTGGTAGGGGATTTCTTTGAATATGGGAAATCAAGCCAACATTACCAGTAACAGCCACATCCATGATTATATTAAAACTATTTACTACTCTGGATATAGCTTGTTTACCACGGACTTATCTGGGAAGATATTCTAGTTTTATAAAACTATCATGCCAACGTTTAGGAAGTAAACAGAAAATTAATGAATTAGAAAGTGCTTCAAATGAGATGTCAAAAATTCATGAGTTTGAGAAAATGTGTCTTGAAGTATAAAGATAATAGAAATAATCCCAAATGCTTACTGTTCATTTACAGTTTGCTGAGCAGACAGTTTCCAGCTCTTGCTGTGTTGTTTTTTAAAATTATGTATTTAATTGTATTTCTTATTATTTTTTAATTTGACCAGAGAGAGATGGGGGCAAGGGAAGGGGAGGTGTGGAGAGAAAGTGAGAAAGCAAGCTCAAGGACTTGAACCGTGGTCGCCCATGTGGGAGTCCAGCACCTTAACCACCACACTACCTGCCAGCCCCTCTTGCTATGTTTTAACTCATGGTCCTTCCAGGAGTGGACGTTAGCTCCAGGTGAAAGATGAGGAGCTGGTCACAGAGAAGTTAATAAATTGCTGGTCCTGGCGGGACTGGATTTTCACTCAGTTGATTCCAGGGGCTGCCTCCTTAACCTCTGCACTGCAGAGAGCGGGCAACTACCCCTTCATAGTAAGACATTTAGTTTGTTTGTTTCTTTTTTTCTTGAGCGGGCAACTACCCCTTCATAGTAAGACATTTAGTTTGTTTGTTTCTTTTTTTCTTTTTTTTTTTTTTTTGAGAGGTTTTTGCTACAGGGTGTATGCGCTCGCCAGAAAGACAGAGAGACACAAAGAGACAGAAAGTGAGAAATCACCCCCAGGGGGCATGGCCACGCCACAATCCCTTCTCTTCCATTCTCCTCTTGGGATCCTGGGCACATACACACATGTGCCTGGTGTGAGTTTAAGCCACCGAGTCCAGGACTCGAACCGCCGTCAACTACATGGGAGTCCAGCTACATAGCCATTACACTAACTGGTATTCTCAGACATTTAGTTTCTTAAAGGCTTCTATTTCTTTGGATTCCAGATGAACTCTTATTTGTTTTTAGTAGAAAAACATTTGGTTCAGGATGGGTTTTTTTAATATATATATTTATGGAGAAAATGATAAATATTTTTTCCAATTAAAGTATACATATAGCCCTGGCGAAAATGATATTAAAATAGAGAAAGTCTTACTTTTTCCTCTAAGTCATCTTTTGTTCTTGCGCTAGTGTTACCATATATATCACAGGAGAAGAGCTATACGCTGAGTCTTAGGCTCTGTTTACAAACAAAAGGATCATTTTTCCAGTGTGGTGGGTTCCTGTCACATGCTTCTGTGCCAGGAACTCAAGTGTCCAGCTCATTTTATTTACAACTTATTTTAAAGGCACTTATTGTTGTTTGATTGAAAGTTTTTATAGCTATTGTTATGATGTCTCAGGTAGACTTCAGAATTTTACTGATTTTTAACCTGATTATTGTGTTTTTAGAGCTAAGGAGAGGACATTGAAATCTAGTCTTAGAAGTATATTCTTTTTCATATGTAATAATTACTTTCAGCACTTTTCTTTGGGGAGAGGTAGGTTGTGAATTAAACTTTGGAAACAGATTTCACAGCCCGAAAGTAGTGATTTCAATTTGGGAGATCAAGTCACGGACAAGAAAATCTAAGTTCTCTGTGCTGACAGTCTAAACTTGTTCAAATAAACAGAGGATGTTAGCTTCCAGGATTGTCAAACTGTCACCTTTGACCAGGGTTGAATTTTCTTTGAATGTTGACAAAAGTTACAATGTCAGTGGAAAAAGCTTAATGTGAGGTATCTATAACTCAGAATTTCCTTATTTGTGTCAGTGAGATCCTACAATTAAAGCTTTTTTTTTTTTTTTTTCCTGTCTGAAGAGTCTTAAAAGCTTCAGTGGGGTTTTCCAGCCTTGAGGTGAGAGTAAATTAGAAAGTTTGTGAAAAACGATTTTGTGTTGTCTAAAATTCAGAGCCTATAAGCTGGTGGCAAATCAGTGTTTTTGCAAGAGTGATATTTTAAAAAATCCAACCTGTAGTAGATGTTTTGAATAAGCTACAGTCACAAATGTCATCAGATGGCCTGTATTAAAAGGTAAAAGAAACTGTCGAGCACTTAATCTGTTAAAGCATAATACTAAAAACAGGAATTTATTAACTTTATAAGATAGCTTTTAAATAAGTATTTATATTTTTAAACAGGAAAAACACTCTCTTAACAATAATGCTAGTTCTGTTTTTGTTTAATGTTTCTACAAATCTTTTTTTTTTTTTTTTTGCTATAGGGCACGTGTGCTCGCCAGAGAGACAGAAAAACAGAAAGCGAGAAATCACCCCCTAGGGGGGATGGCTACGCCTCAATCCCTTCTCCTCCATTCTCCTCTCAGGATCTTGGGCATCCATGCACATGCGCCCGGCGTGAGTTTAAGCCACCAGGTCCGGGATTCGAACCGCGGTCGACTACATGGGAGTCCAGTGACATAGCCATTATGCCAACTTCTGGTCCCCTAAAAAATATTTTGGTCATCTTTTAGGCTTGAGAAAGCTAGCAAAGTGGCAATCTCCAGAAATACATAGCTCTTTCAGAATGAAACAATGGATGCTTTCAGAACTTGTGATCTGTTTCTGGTAGCAAGTTAGAGAGAAATATAATGATAGTTAGACACTGTAGAGTCTTTCCCCAAAAGTATAGATATTTAATATTTAGGGAATACAATGCAATAGTATTGCATTCTTTTTTTAAAAAGGATGATTTATTTACAATTTATTATTATTATTTTATTTGTCCAGAGATGGGGGGTGGGGAATGAGAAGCAAGCCACCAGGTCCAGGACTTGAACTGTGGTTAGCCATGTGGGAGTCAAGCTCATTAACCATCACACTACCTGCTGGCCCCAGTATTGCATTCTTAAAAAACAAAACAAAACAAAACTTTTTTATTGTAATTTCACTTATGTTACTATGTATGGAAAGCTTGAATGTAGCTATATCTTAAAGATGAGTTTATTTTGCAGAGCTTAAATGCTAAGTAAAAATACTAATTTCATTGTAATGTATAGACTGACTCTCCTTAACTATTGAAGGTATTAATGCAAAAGAGAAAATATGTGACTTCCTGGAGGATGTGGCTATAACTCCCAGGCTGAGTTGATGGTGAAGTACAATCCCTTAATTTTGCAATACGAGAGCAAAGCACAACATTTTAAAGGACTGGGTCCTTAACTAAGATAACTCAGTACCTTAATCACGGATTTTAAGCTTCGTCCTCCAACTGTAACATCTTCAAAGATTATGGTTTTGAATTTTTATTACCCACATCTAGCTTGGACAAAACTTAACATTACATTCCAATTATATTCGTAAGATTGAACAGTACAACAGCCGCTTTTATGAAATAACTCATAAAATATTGATATGTAAATAAATACAAAAATGTCTTTATGTCAAAATCAAAGGTGAACGACAAAATAAGAAAAATATTTTAACATACATGACAAAAGGCTATAGGTTAATATTCCTAATACAACTAGTAAGAAAAAGATGGTTTCAAAAGTAGGAAAATGAACAAAAAATGAAATACAAACGACCAATAATCATATAAAATAATGTTCAACTGCACTAGAAATTAAATAATAAAAATAATGACAATATTTTCAGTCAACAGTTTTTTTTTAAGTGAACAGATTAACAAAAATTAAACATATTGAAAAAAGAAAAACCAAAAAACCAGTGTTGTGTGGGAATGTGGAGAAATTGGAACCTTCATACTCATTGGTGACACTATATTGTAAATTGATGCTTTCCTTGGGCCAGCAGATGGTGTGGAGGTTAAGAGGGCTGGATCCTACATGGCTGGCTGAGGGGTTTGAGTCTCAGACTAGGTGGCTTGAAAAACATGCAGAGCATATGTGCTTGCCCAAAATCCAGAGAGGAGAATGGAGGGGAAGGGATTGTAGCATGGCCATCCACCCCTTGCCCCACTTTCCTTCTCTCTGTCTCTGGTAGATGCATAGCACCCTGTAGCAATGAATAGATAGGTAGGTCGGTAGATGATTGATTGATAGATAGCTAGATAATAGCTAGCTAGCTAGATGCTTTTCTTGAAGAGCAATTTGATACATTTATCTCCAGCCTTAAAAGCATGCATACCTTTTGACCTAGCAACTCGATTTAGATGAATTTCATTCTGGGTCATAATCTGAAATGTGTTCAAAGATTTGTGTAAAAGGGTGTCCTGGCCAGCCGTAGTGGGGCAGTGGCAATGCAGAACCAACAGAATGTTCAGCAGTGCTGAGGCCACATGGAAGGCCCCAGGTCCATGTCCTGAGGTCTACCTGTGCACTCCAGGCGTACTCACTGTGATGCTGGCTGACTGAGGCTGCGAGTGGGTCACAGTGTCAAGACTCCATTGGGAATGCCTCCTCTCTCTCTCTTTCTCTCTCATGGGAGAAATTTTTTTTAACAAAAGGACTTCTTTACAGTGTTATTTAAAATATCAGTAAATTGGAAATTTTAGTGTTCTGCATTAAAGGTTAATGAACTAAATCTTCCAATACATTGATATGTATCTATACAATAATGTACTGCTCAGCTATTTGAAATCATTTCATAAGATAGTATTTAATGACCTACGTAAGGTTTGCAATGTGGTACTAGCTAAAAAAATCAAATGACAAGACAATCGCATACAATTGTGCTTAGAAAAGAGAATCGGCGTTGAAAGATTTCTTCTGGGTTGTGAGACTTCATTTGTGTTTGTGCACTTTCTGATCTCTTCTCTTGTTTTCTGTAATAAACAGGTAAGAATGAACAGGGAGTACTTTTGTAATCAAAGAAGAAAGTTATTTTAAAAATGACTTTCATGTGTTGGTTTATCTTTGAGTGTAAACCTGTTTTTTGTTTTCAGTTCATGTTTCCTTTTAGGAGCAGAAAAAAGAGTAGTTTGTGATGTTTTGTGATTTTTTTTTTTTTTTGAGAGATTTTTGCTATAGGGTGCATGCACTTGCCAGAAAGACAGAGAGACAGAAAGCAAGAAATCACCCCCTGGGGGGATGGCCATGCCACAATCCCTTCTCCTCCATTGTCCTCTTGGGATCTTGGGCATGCATGCACATGAGCCCAGGGTGCTTTTTGTTTTTTTGGTTTTTTTTTGAGAGGTTTTGCTATAGGGCGCATGCGCTCACCAGAGAGACAGAAAGCGAGAAATCACCCCCTGGGAGGGATGGCCACGCCACAATCCCTCCTCCTCCATTCTCCTCTCGGGATCTTGGGCACACACGCACACGTGCCTGGCATGAGTTTAGGCCACCAGGTCCAGGATTCGAACTACAGTTGACTTCATGGGAGTCCAGCATCATAGCCATTATGCCAACTGCTGGTCCCACTCAGCGTGAGTTTAAGCCACCGGGTCCAAGACTCGAACTGCAGTCGACTACATGGGAGTCCAGCAACATAGCCATTATGCTAACTGCTGGTCCCCTGTTTTGCGATGTTTGATAAAATAATTGCTGAAACACATTGTAAGGCAACATAATTATATTCATAGCATCTTAATTGTGTTTAATGTTTTCCAAGTTAAACTAATTTGAACTTGAGAACTGAGTTATTTCCTACACTTCAGGGGAATGCCTCTATTTTGTATAGAAGCTAGTGGAAAATTACATTGTTTTATAAGCATAATAGAGAAATCATCTTGTTTTATTTATATAGTATATGTGCTCTGCTAAATTATCAATCATTTCATGTTGAAAGCGTGCGTGTTGTTTTCAAGTTTTGAAAAAAAATTGGCCTCCTTTATTTTAACTTCTTACAACCCTGAACATTTTCTGCTTTTGCTTTTATATTGCCTTTTCTTTCATGACGATACCCATGAAGGCTCTTAGATTTATGGATTTCTTTTTCTTGTAATTCCATTAGTCATACCTAATGACTTCTCCAAATGTTTATTATAATATTCATTTGGGAATAGCTGGTAAAGGAAGTCTCTAGTGAAAAGATACTTTCCCTTGAGTATTTGTCATTGCTAATACCAGAGACTTGTGTTCTGCCTTAATTAAATTCACATTAAGTAGTTTATTTGTAACTAGGATTTGTATTTTAAAACATTTTAACATTTTAATGGGTTTAAAGAAAACATGAAAATAAATGTTGAGTTACAGTTTTAGGAGAATTTTGGAACATAGCTATTTAGGCCTTATCACTTTACAGCAAATAAAATTACAAATTTTTAAAGAATTATTTTGTTGGGACCAGCAGTTGGTATAGTGGCTGTGTTGCTGGACTCCCATGTAGTAGACCGCGGTTCAAGACCCAGACCCGTGGCTTAAACACATGTTGGGCGTGTGTGCATGCATGCCCAAGATCCTGAGAGGAGAATGGAGGAGAAGGGATTGTGGTGTGACCATCCCTCCTGGGGGATGGTTTCTCGCTTTCTGTCTCTCTATCTCTGTCTGTCTTTCTGGCGAGTGCATGTGCACTATAGCAAAAACCTCTCAAAGAAAATAAAAGAATTATTTTATTTAACTTTATTTATTTATTTTAGTTTGACCACAGAGGGACAGAGTAAGAGAGAAAGAGAAGGAAAGTGAGAAAGCAAGCCACCAGGTCCGGGACGTGAACTGTGTTCGGCCATGTGGGAGGCCAGTGCCCTTAACCACCATGCTACCTGCTGGCCCCAAAACTACCGTCATAACACATATGTATCTGGGAGCTGGCAGGTGGTGTGGTAGTTAAGGCACTGGACCCGCACATGACTGACTGTGGTTGAAGTCCTGGATCTGCTGGCTTGCTTTCTCACTTTCCCTTTCTCTCTGCCTCTCTCTGGTCAAATTTTAAAATAATAATAATAAATAAGATGAAATAAATCTTTAAAAATATATTTCTGAGCCCAGCAGAGCTACTTATTTCATGTAAAATTTAACTACATAAAAATCTACCAGCCTGAGGTGTGGTGGTTAAGGTGGCTGGATCACACGTGGCCACCTGCACTATTCCAGTCTGGACTCCATGGCTTGAAAAACATGCTGGGTGCTTTTTTCCCCCTATAGTGCTTGTGGGCCTGCAGGTCAGCCACGGCCGCGGGTCTCTGTTCCCAGGATAGGATTCGTTAAAATTGTCAAGAATAAGGCCTACATTAAGAGATACCAAGTGAAATTTAGAAGACGACGAGAGGGTAAAACTGATTACTATGCTCGGAAATGCTTGGCGATCCAGGATAAAAATAAGTACAACACACCCAAATACAGGATGATAGTTCATGTAACCAACAGAGATATCATTTCTCAGATTGCTTATGCCCGTTTAGAAGGGGATATGATAGTCTGCGCAGCTTATGCACACGAACTACCAAAATACGGTGCGAAGGCTGGCCTGACGAATTACGCTGCAGCATATTGTACTGGCCTGCTGCTGGCCCGCTGGCTTCTCAATAGGTTTGGCATGGACAGGATCTATGAAGGTCAAGTGGAAGTGACCGGAGATGAGTACAGTGTAGAAAGCATTGATGGTCAACCTGGTGCCTTCACCTGCTGTTTGGATGCAGGCCTGGCCAGAACCACCACTGGCAATAAAGTTTTTATGGGCCCTAAAGGGAGCGGTGGATGGAGGCTTATCTATCCCTCACAGTACCAAGCGATTCCCTGATTATGAAAGCAAGGAATTTAATGCAGAAGTCCATTGGAAGCACATCATGGACCAGAACGTTGCAAACTACATGTGTTACCTAATGGGAGAAGATGAAGATATTTATAAGAAACAGCTCTCTCGGTACATAAAGAACAGTGTAACTCCAGACATGGAGGAGACGTGTAAGAAAGCTCACACTGCTGTACGAGAGAACACATTCTATGAAAAGAAACCCAAGAAAGAAGTTCAAAAGAAGAGGTGGAATCATCCCAAGATGTCTCTTGCCCAGAAGAAAGATTGGGTATCCCAGAAGAAGGCAAGTTTCCTCAGAGCTCAGGAGCAAGCTGCTGAAAGCTAAACCAAACAATTTTCTATGACTTTATTCAAGATAAAAGATAATAAACTACAACAAAGCAACAACAGCCAAAAAAAAAAAAAAAAAAAAAAGAACAGGTGGAATCGTCCCAAGATGTCCCTTGCCCAGAAGAAAGATCGGATAGCCCAGAAGAAGGCACGTTTCTTCAGAGCTCAGAAGCGGGCTGCTGAGAGCTAAACTGAACAATTTTCTATGACTTTATTCAAGATAAAAGATAATAAAGTACAACAAAGCAACCAAAAAACAAACAAACAAACAAAAACCATGCTGGGTGTGTGCTTGTGTACCCAAAATCCTAAAAGGAGGGAGAAATGGAGGAGTAGGGATTGTGCTTTAACCATTCCCTCTGGGGGTGCTTTCTTACTTTTCTCTCTTCTTTGTGAACATATGTGTCCTCTGGCAAAATTTCTTAAAAACTTAATATAAATTTTTTTAAGAATTATTTTATTTAACTTTATTTATTTGTTTATTTTCTGTTTTAATTTGACCAGAGAGGGAGAAAGAGGGGGAGAGGAGAAGTGAGAAAGCAACCCACCAGGTCTGGGACTTGAACCGTGGTCGGCCATGTGGGAGTCCAGTGCCCTTAACCACCACGCCCCTGCCAGCCCGAAAACTTATATAAATTTGGAGCCTCAAATTTGGTATAATAGATTTTGTAATATGGCATCAGTAAATTATAGAATCTGTTTTTTAAATTAATATATAAAATGACTTACTGCTTTCTTCATTTAGAACTAGTTCCTTGATTGTGTTCTAGTCTTTATCTGATTTTGAGAACTTGGATATTATCACAAATATGAGCCTTTTTCCAAGTTCACACATCTTAACATTATCTCTATTAAAGGATCTCAAATATATGTGAGATTCAAAACTTGTTTTAAAAAATTTCTTCTTTCGGGACCAGCAGTTGGCGTAATGGCTATGTTGCTGGATTTCCATATAGTTGACCGTGGTTCAGGTCCCGGACTCGGTGGCTTAAAACTCATGCCGGGTGTGTGTGTACGTGTGTGCCCAGGATCCCAAGAGGAGAATGGAGGAGAAGGGATTGCAGCGTGGCCATCCCCCCTGGGGGGTGATTTCTTGCTTTCTGTCTCTATGTCTCTCTCTGTCTGGCGAGCGCACGCACCCTATAGCGAAAACCTCTCAAAAAAAAAAAAAAAAAAAAAAAAAAGCCTGTGCCAGGGCACTGCCCACGGTAACACTGCACAAAAGTGATGGCCGTCTCCCACATCACCCATAACCAGGTTTGACAACCTTTGAGTTGTTGCCAGTCTCTCGTATTTGTATGTCTTTGATATCTAGCAAGGTTGGATATTACTGTCATGATTTTGACCATTTTTGTTTCTTCTTTAGGATTTGCCTTTTTGTAACACTGGCTTTTTCCCTAGTAAAGGAGTTCAAGTCTTTCCAAAGCTTTTTTTGGTTCGTTTTTAGATTTATGCCATAGGGTGTGTGCACCTGCCAGAGACAGGAGAGTGCGTGAGGAAACCCCCCCCCCCAATCTGGCCATGATGCATTCCCTTGTTTTCCACTCTCCTCTCCAGATTTTGGGCATGCATGCACATGTGCCTAGAGTGTTTTTCAAGCCACCTGGTCTGGGACTCAAACAATGGAGTTGGCCATGTGGGATCCAGTGCCTTAACCATCATACCACTTTGCTGACCCTCCCCAAGCTCTTTATATCTTACTTATTACAAATAATTTTCTTCCTTTTTATTTTGACTTTTAACTTTGTGTATATATTTTTTCCTGTAACAAAAGTATTAAATGTTTATGTAGTCTAATTTAGTTGTCTTTTTGGTCTGGCTAACAAGATATTCTTTTTAAAATTAATTAATTAATTAAAATTTGACCAGAGAGGGACAGAGTCAGAAAGAGAGAGGAAAAATGAGAAAGTAAGCCCCCAGGTCTGGGACTCTTAACTGCTGTCGGCCACGTGGGAGTCCAGTGCCTTTAACAACTACACCACCTGCTGCCCCCCTCCCCAAGATATTCTATAAAATGCCATCGTGGGGCCAGCAGGTGGCATGGTGGTTAAGATCTTGGATCCCCACATTGGTAACTGCAGTTCGAGTCCTGGACATGGCACTTTGAAAATCACACCAGGTACATATATGCCCAAAATTCTGAGAAGAGAACAGAGGAGAAGAGATTGCAACATAGCCATCCCCCGAGGGGTGATTTCTCACTTTCTCTCTCTCTGTCTCTCTCTGGCAAGTATATGTGCCCTATTGCAAAAACCTAAAAAACAAACAAACACTAACATCTCTACCTAAAGATTATAACATTTTCAGTTGTATTTTCTTTTAGACTATTTTATGGTTCTGTTTTTCTATTTCTGTATAAGTAGCGAGGTAAGAATTTCTATCTTTTCTAATGATAACAATAATGAATACTTGTGGACACACAATTGTGTGTCAAGTAATAAGCTAACTGTTTTACAGGTATCGACAGTTTTAACCTACATCAATTACAAGTCGCTTGCCAGTTACCCCCAGAGTCTATTTCTTACTTGTATCCTCTTGTCCCCACTGATATGAAAATCCATCTTTATCATATCCGAAGTCCTACTGTTTGTTTAGATCCTCCTGTCTAGTTTAGTCCATAGATCAATAAGTCTCTGAGTATAATGTTTTGTTTTAATTATTAGACATTTTATTTGAAGTGTTACATTTTTTCAGTTAGTAAGAGAGGTAAGAAAGTTGTAAGCATTTTCTTTGGAATATCCATTAGGATAAGTTTTTCATGAGATTCAAAATGAATTTTATATTCTTTGATGGATACTCACCATTAGTGCCATTGAAAAATCACTAGGTCGGGCCAGCAGGTGGTAGAGTGGTTAAGGAGTTAAGACTCCCACATGGCCAACTGCAGTTTGAGTTCTGGATCTGGTGGCTTGAAACTTATGCTGGGCATGTATGTGTGCGTGCCCACACCCAAAATGCCCAGAGGAGATGCACAAGAAGGGTTTGCAGGTAGCCCTCCTCACTGGGGGGTGATTTCTCACTTTCCCTCTCACTGTCTCTCTCTCTATGGCACACACCCTGTGGCAAAAGCCTAAAGAAAGAAAAATAACTAGACTTATCTTTGTATAGAGATTATGGAACAGAGTAGTAATTTTTAAAAATAGTACTCTGTACACTTTCAACTCAAATAGTATTAATTCCATTTTAACATTTCACTAAATATAGGAAGATCTGCATAGAATTGCTGTCAAAATGTTCTCCTAAGCAAAACATAAAAAGAATGTTAGAAATGTTATGAATAAGTCATGTATGAACTGGAAAACTGTAAGCATGAGTGTCTAGGTGTATGTTAAATATTTATGTCAGGATCGACACTGTCTAGTACAAATAGAATGAGAGCCTGAAATATAGTTTTGTATTGGGTCATTGGAAAAGTCATTTTTGCATAGAAAAATGTCATGACTCTTTCAACGACCCAATAGTAGACATATTAAAAAACAGAAACAAAAACACAACTAAGGGACCAGCAGATGGCATAATGGTTATGTTCCTGGACGCCCATGTCGTCAACCGCAGTTCAAGTCCCAGACCCGGCAGCTTAAAAAACTCATTCCAGGTGTGTGTGTATGTGTGCCTAAAATCCCAAGAGGAGAATGGAGGAGATGGTCCAGTAAAGGGGAAACCTTAAGGTGGTGTGGTGGTGGGGGCACGGGACTCCCACGTGGCCGTGTGTTTGAGTCCCAGACCTAGCGGCTTGCTTTCTCACTTTCCCTCTCTCTCTGGTCAAATTGAATAATGGTAGTGATAAATAAAATTAAATAAATATGTCTTTAAAAATAAAAGTTTTCCAGTAACTAAATCAACCAGCGTTTTTAAAGTTTACATTTAAGTTAATTAAAATAAAGTAAAAATTTAAACTCAGGGTCCAGCAGATGGCATAGCAGTTACATCGCTGGACTCCCATATGGCCGACTGTGGTTCGAGTCCTGGACCCAGTGGCTTGAAACTCATGCCAGACGCATGTGCATATGTGCCCAAGATCCCAGGAGGATAATGGAGGAGAAGGAATTGTGGCATGGCCATCCCTCCTGGGGGGTGATTTCTCACTGTCTCTGTCTCTTTCTCTCTAGCAAGTGCATGCATCCTAAGGCAAAAGCCTCTAAAAAAAATTATTTTTTTAAATTCAGTTCTTTAGTTTCACTAGTTACATTCCAGGTGCTTGTAAGCATGTGCTTAGAGACTTTCGTAATGGACAGTGCAGTAGCAGGTCTGCTAAAGAAGTAAAATAGAGACTGACTCCTGCTCTAAACCACTCAGTTTACAGACCAGAAGTACAAAGAGGGTCTCTGGTCTTATGGGTACTGAAGTCATCACTCTTCAGAGAGACAAAAGCTCGTCTTACCTGTAGGTGATAGATACCCATAGAATTTTCCACCAGACCCTCCCCAAACACACAGAGACATCGACAGGTGCATCCTCTTATTTGGAAACTGCCAAACCATCATACAGTTGCAGCATTATCCACATGCTTGGAGTTTCTGCTGTCAGGATCTTTCTCTTCTCTTGGGAATAAAAAAGCGCTCTGAAGGGTAAAGATGGGGTTAAGAGAGACAGGGATAGAGGGATTCTTTTGTTATTTCTGATATCCTTGGTTAGAAATTCTAACATCTTTTCCCTCAGAAACAGAGCTATGAAGAGTAGTTGGGTTTAGTAGGACTGTAGATCAGCTGAGGTTTCATTTGTAAGGGGACTAGGAAGCGGGTGGGAGGAAGAGGCTGGGCAGTTGCCTGCCGTTGTTCACAGAAGGGTCCTGGGGCCTGAGTATTGAACTCTAACCTATCACCCAGATATTTCTTGTTAACTACATGACCTTGCTCATGACTCTAGAGCTTAAACTCGAGCCATCTTGCTGTATTTTAGGTATACCTCAACCAGCAAGTCACTTTTAGGCAGAGTTTTGCTTTGTTTTGTTTCAGGGTGCATGTGTGTGTGTTGTTTTGCTTTGTTTCTGAAACTGAGTTTGCTTTAGAAAAGAATTGTATTTATCTTTTGGTCTTCACTATTGTTCATTTTTATATAAAGTTGATGCTTGAAATTGGAGACCTAGTTACAGATGGATTTTTTTTTTTTTTTTTCAGTTTTTCTTATAGGGACCATGTGCTTGCCTGAAAGAGACAGAAATCACCTCCTGGGCAATGGTCACCCTGAAATCTCTTCTCCTTTGTCTTCCTGAGATTTTGGGCCTACGCACACATGTGCTAACGTCTTTCAAGCCCCCTGGTCTGAGATTTGAACCTCATGTAGTCAGCCATGTGGGATCCAGTGCCTGACCCACCATGCTGCCTGCTGGCCCCAAATCTTTCTTTTTAAAAGAGATTTTGCCCCAGTTTTGCTTTAGTCTTAGTAGGTACTTAAGGGAGGGGACTGGTTTTGAGTTCTCTGTAGATAAGTGAGGGGCAGTAGCCTCCCTCAGCTACCAAGTTCCTAAGATGCCTGACCACTCCAACTATGTGTGGAAGATAAACAAGTGAGGCTTCAGAAGGTTGACTTGTCAAAGACTCTGAAATCCAAGTTATCACGAGGCCCCACTTTCTTCCATTCTTCGGCATGCTTTCTACTTTCCTATCTTAATGACTTTGTGTGTGTGTGTGTGTGTTTTTGAGAGGATTTTGCTATAGGGCACGTGCGCTGGCAAGGCAGACAGAGAGATAGAAAGCGAGAAATCACCCCCCAGGGGGGATGGCCACGCCGCAATCCTTTCTCCACCATTCTCCTCTCAGGATCCTGGGCATACATGCACACGCGCCAAGGGTGACTTTAAGCCACCGGGTCCGGGACGCAAACCGCAGTTGACTACATGGGAGTCCAGCGACATAGCCATTATGCTAACTGCTGGTCCCATATATTTTTAAGAGTTTTTGACACATGTACTCAGTTGGAGAAAGACAGAGAGTGGAAAAGTGAGAAATCATCTCCCCAGGCAGGGGGAGGAGAGTGACTATGCCACCATTTCCTCTTCTCCATTCTCCTCTTGGAATTTTGGGCATGCATACACACATGCCCAGTGTGATTTTGAAGCCACAGGGTCCAGGACTTGAACTGTGGGCCATGTTGGAGTCTAGCACCTCAACTTCTGTGCCACCTGCTGACCCCCTTAATGATCTTTTTAAGGTACTTGATTCTAGAAGGAACCTTTTTAAAAATGGATAGAATTTTTGTGTTAGTTTGAGTATGCTCTAAGCCAAATTAGTTGGCTTTTTAATATTAAATAAGCAACTAGATAGGCTAGAGAGACACCTTTATTTTAGTATGGTACCACAACTAGGCTAATTATAACATTTAAAACATCCAGATGCAGTTTATTGAATGTAAATTATTCCTCCATAAAAATCGAAGATAATTTCCATACAGGGAAAAAAATTCCTTTCTTCCAAATATAATATGACAGTCTATTTTAGATTTTTTTTTTTTTTTTTTTTTTTTTTTTTTTTTTTTTTTTGGGGTCTTTTTATTATGAAGGTTTTTTTTGATTTTTTTTTTTTTTTTTTTTTTTTTAGTTTTTGCTGTAGGGTGCATTACTTATGAGAGAAAGACAGAGAGAGAGAGAGAGTTAAAAATCACCCCCCAGGGAGAATGACTACACCGCAGTTCCTTCTCCATTCTCTTCCTGGGATTTTGGGCTTGCACGCACACACACACACACACACACACACACACACACACCGTGTATGGTTTTCAAGTCTCTGAGTCCAGGACTCAAACTACACAGTCAGCTGTGTGGGATCCAGGTGCCTTATCCTCCACACCACCTGCTGGCTCCTAAAATATTTAAAATATTTCCTTAAAGATGAGCATTTAAGAGCATATACTGGAAGTTGTTATGTGTCAAGAAGTCAGATTCTTTCCTTTTAAAGTTCATTACATTGATGGGACCAGCAGATGGTGTAATGGTTACATCGCTGGACTCCCATGTAGTCAACTGTGGTTCGAGTCCTGGCCCTGGCAGCTTAACAAGCATGCCAGTCTCATGTGTTTGTGTGTCCCCAAGATCCTGGGAGGAGAATGGAGAAGGTATTGCAGCATTGCCATCCCCCTGGAGGGTGATTTCTTGCTTTCTGTCTCTCTGTTTCTCTCTGTCTCTCCGGCAAGTGCATGTCCCCTATAGCAAAAATCTCTTAAAAAAAAAAACCAAACACCTCATGCTGGGCACATATGCATGTGTGTTAACCGTGTTAGAAGGGATTGCAGTATGACCTTCCCCATTGGGGATGATTTCTCGCTTTTTGTCTCTCTGGCGAGCACACACACCTGTATCAAAAACAAACAAACAAACAAACACTTTCCTAAAAAAATTTTGTTACATTGATTCCACAAAAGTTTGTTGTGTTGAATTTAGAAACAGGTAGGCACTTTAAGAATTTCGGAAAGAGAAAGGAAATGTTTGCTAGCCATCAACAGCCTTGTGCTGCTATTTGACTTTGAGTAAAGAACTTGAGTCCTACTGTGAATTTCTAACTTCATGTTCTACATTTTTAGTGCCTTATGCAGATTGAATCTGTAGGTCATCTTTGAAAGGTAAAGGATTTGATTGGGTTGTGGCAAGCATGTAAGTTGTTCTCTAAATAAAACTGTGTCCCGTGGAGAAAAAGCTGGATTAGTGCCACACTGAAATGATCTTAACTGGAACCCCGATGGGACCCGAATTGTCCTGCACATGCCATAACTTCATGAAGATGATCCGCTTTCAGTAGGGATGAACAGATGTCCTGGTTTTATCAGAAATTGCTTTCACATCACCAAGGCTTCACAAAAGCCAATAATCCCCCTGGTAGTCTGATGTTAAGATGTTTTTAAAACTTTTTTTCCCCCAAATATTAGTTTGAATGCACAGACTTTGTTGTTTTCCTGTAAGCTTCTATAGTCAGGTGGTATCATTTTCCCCCAAGAGAAAGAAAAAGAACATTAAAAGCAAAAGCTAGGAAGTTTAGCAGGGGCATAATTCAAGTATGTATTTCAACATTAAAGTATTTCATATGAGATACTAGAATCTAAATTTCATACAAAATGTGTCTGTTCACCATGATATTCTCAGTACCTAAAACAGAGCCTGGCATGTACTAGGGGCTCAGCAAGTATGTCTCAGGCAACGACCGTCTCTGAGAGAGTTGGTCCAATTACACTTGTTTATGGAAGGCAGACGCTCATCTCTCATATTAAGCCTTGGTTGATGTTCGAGATACCTTGAATCTATTTATTCCTCTCATCTCAGAGAGTGTGTCCAGAGAACTGCCACCCTCAGAGGCACTGAAGGTATGCCCTTCACTGTGGGAGGAGAGATAAAGCCTCTGGGTTTCAGAGTTAAAGCCAGAAGAAATGTGAGTTTACTGGGGAAAAAAGTATCTTTTTTGCATTTAAAACATCGTTGACATATATATACACATATAT
>NW_006159986.1:3721491-3737276 GCF_000334495.1 Tupaia belangeri chinensis | reverse complement strand
TTTTTTTCGGTCAGTGGCATGAAGTCCATCATTTTGTTATACAGGCCACTCCATCTCCAGAACTTCATCATCTCAAACCAAATCTCTGTATTCACCAGATAGTAACTCCCCATCTCCCCTCTCTCCAGTCCCTGGCAACCATTCTACTTTCTGCCGCTAAGAGTTTGGCTCCTTTAGGGACCGCGTGTCAGTGGAATAATGCAGTATTTCCCCCCTTTCTCTCTGGCTTATCCTTTTTTATTGGCATGACCCTTTTGCCTGGAGATTTGACAGGTTTTCTTCCCCCTGGTTGTTTAGTTTTTGCTTTGTACCTCGTTGTAGCCAGTAATATATACACAATGCATTTCCAAAGGCAAGTGAATTCAGTAGTCTGTCGGAGACTACTGGGGGTTATTAAAGCTTTGAAAATGTGATTCCTAATCTGTATGTCTGTAGGCTTATCTACTCCAAGTCCTGCTGATAAACCTGCACTGACAGTAATATCAGAGATTAGTCTTTCTCCATGTTTCATAAAACAAATTGTTCTCCTTCTTATAGCTGATTATGAACTGGAAAATTACTGGGACATTGTAGTCACTGTTTACACAGACATTAAAACCTACTCTGTGTGGGGACCACAGCTACAAGGGAGGTTTCGACTATAGCTTTATTAAGAAATTTTACTTGTTTTTTTTTCTCTTTTTTTTTTCCTATTCTCATTACATGTTCTTTCTTCCCTTTCCCTCCCTTCCTTCTTTTTTCCCTTCTTTTTCTTTTTCATTTTATTCTCATTACGTGTTCTTTCTTCCCTTCCCTTTCTTTCCCTTCCTTCTTTTTTTTCCTTCTTTTTCTTTTTCATTTTTCGAGACAGAGAAAATCTGATCTCATGAATCCAAATGTAAGTAAAATAGTCATAGCTCTCTAGCAGCCTACAGGGAGAGAGAAAAAAAGGAGTAAGAGAACTACCCTAAGGGGGAATAGATTTCATCTTTTTTTTTAAGAACAAAACGAACTTGTGGGGGCCAGCAGGTAGCATGGTTATTAAAGGCACCAGACTCTCATATGGCCTACTGCAGTTCGAGTCCTGAACTTGGCAACTTGCTTTCTTGCTTTCCGTTTCTCTCACTCTGTCTCTTTCTGGTCAAATTTTTAAAATAATAACAACAAATGGAATTAAACAAATAATTTTTTGAAGAAGCACTAACTTGTGAAAAAAAGATAAATATACTAGGAGATCTTATTGGTGGCAATGAGGCCTTGGAGGATGACTTAAAAGGGATCTGTGGAATTTAGCTTTCAAATAGGACCTCGGGCTCTGGACTGCTTTAGAGCCCTTTGAAAGAGAACACTCAACATGGAGCTCGTTGGGAATTTTTCTACTCTGTCCTCTGCTGCTTTGCTCCTGCTTTCCTTGACTCTCCTTTTTTTTTTTTCAGTTCACTTATTTCTTCCATGAGAGAGTTTGAAAGAGGCACCCCCAAAGGATCTTCCCACTGTGATCCACCCCAGTCTTAGGCAGCTAGGGTCACAGTCACAGGTCAGTGTGTACAGGGAGACCTCGGGGTGGGGACCAAGGACATGCGACGTGGCTCCAGCATCACAGGTGTTGCCTTACTGCTGCATCTTCACGGCCAGGTGTTTAGAAGATTTTTGCCATAGGGCACATGCGCTCACAGGGTACAGTCGGTGAGAGGCCAAGTGAGCAATCCCCCCAGGGGAGGTGGCCATGCTGCAGTTCTCCATTCTCCTTCTGGGATTCTGGGCATGCGTGCGCACATGCTCAGCATGGTTTTTAAGCCACCAGATCCAGGATTTGAATGGTGGTTGGCCATATGGGAATCCAGCACCTTAACCACTATGCCACTTGTGGGTCCACTTGAAAGTTTTTTTTTTTAAGAGAGATTTTTGCAATAGGGCACATGTGCTCACAGAGAGATAGAGACAGAAAGCGAGAAATCACCCTGGGGAAGATGGCCACGCCACAGTCCCTTTTCTGCCACTCTCCTCTTGGGATCTTGGACACGCACACACACGCATCTAGTGTGAGTTTCAAGCCACCGGGTCCAGGACTCGAACCACATTCAACCATGTGGGAGTCCAGTGACATAACCATTATGCCATCTGTGGTCCCTGAAGACATTTTAAAGTTCAGTTTGCAAGAGACAAAATATTGACAATGAAAAATGATCCAAAACCTAGATTGGTTCTTAACGGAAAGGTAGAACTGGTTGTGATGGAATTGAGCAACATCAGTAGTACTTCATTACTGGAGGCCTCCATAAAGTTTGTAGAAAATGGAATTAATATATGAATTTCTTTTGGTGCAGAAAAAAAGTCACTTAAAAACTGTGTCTAGTTTTTTCATAATACACATTTCCCATGAACTTTTTGAAGACTTCTCCTATTTCTGTGAGTCTTGGGCTGTTAGGAGAATCTTCTAGTCCTTCTGTTTAAATACGAACAGACGCAGATTGCCATTATTGCCCTGCCCCCACTTCTCCCAAATTTAGATGGCCAGCATTTATATAGTTTGGTAGTTACAAATAGATTCTTGCATTTCCTAGTGCTCGTCATAGGGCCCTCTCTTAGTTCAATATGCTTTTATTGGCACCTACTTTAGTTTTCTTTACAACAGCAGCTGCTAATTAGTGACAGCTTTTGAGCAAGCAGCTTGTCATTTTTGGCAAAGATAGGGGACATCCATAGCAAGTCAAGGCTATATTTTCATTTGCTAAATTTACTTTGCTACATGGAAATATGTCTTGAATACAAAATAGTCTGTAGTCAAAGGTGGCTGTATTTACTGACTTATCTTTCGGAGTTGGCATTCTGTCCTGTAGTTGAAAAACTCTTAGGAGATTAAAAATAATAATAATAAATTCAGTGTCTCTCAGACCAGTGCCATTAGTCCTGAGTCATCCATTGATCTCATTCTGGCTCATCATTTTGTTTTGGCAGAATAATAAATCTTCCTGGCTTGCAGTTAGTGGCATATGTGGTAACCAAAGGAGTGAATTGTTGATAAATGTTGTACTTTCCATTCATACTCAGCTTCTTTCTTGAGACATAATTAAAAGAAACATTATAGTTTGTATAGAAAGGAAGCTTCCTTGGGAATTTCAACTAATTTTAGCATCATCATGTAATCCTTTGCTTTGAAATTGCTACGATGAGGTGTTAGCTCTATTTTATAAACTTGTCACGATGTTTGCGGATGGTACAACTAGCAATTCTATTTGTCTAGATTGGCACTAGCGATGAGTCAAAACCTTCGTCACAGTTTCTCTAAAGTGTGATTCACTCCCATTATTCCTGTAATGAGGATTCACGTTAATGACCGCCACAGTGTTAAAAATAACATCACGAACAAAATAACGGACCGACTATCCATTTCCCCCAATTTAGGTTCTTTTTCTAACGTGGAGGTCTATCAAAATTGTATTTAACACATGATTACTGAATACCTATTATGTACCAAGTACTGTGTTAAGGAAAGCAAAATGAATCAGATATAGTTCTTACACTGATGTAGCTTACTCTTTTATTTTTAAAGTTTGTTTTTATTTTCCCATGAGCTAAAGAGAGAGAGAGAGAGAGAGAGAGAAAAAGAGCATTCCTAACAGGGTCTTTTTTCTTTTAAAGAATTATTTTATTTTGCTTTTTTTAAAAAAAAAAAACAATCCGGGACCAGCAGTTAGCGTAATGGCTATGTCGCTGGACTCCCACGTAGTCGACCGCGGTTCAAGTCCCGGACCCGGTGGCTTAAACTCACGCCGGGCGCGTGTGCGTGCGTGCCCAAGATCCCGAGAGGAGAATGGAGGAGAAGGGATTGCGGCGTGGCCATCCCCCCTGGGGGGTGATTTCCTGCTTTCTATCTCTCTGTCTCTCTCTGTCTGTCTGGCGAGCGCACGCGCCCTATAGCAAAAACCTCTCCAAAAAAAAAAAAAAAATCCATTTTCCAATTTGACCAGAGAGGGACAGAGAGAGAAAAGAGAGAAAGAGAGAGAGAGGGAAAGTGTGAAAGCAAGTCACCAGGTCCGGGACTTGAACCACGGTTGGCCATGTAGGAGTCCAGCACCCTTATCCACCACACCACCTGCCGGCCTCCCCATCATGGTCTTTTTTTTTTTCCTAACCAACTGAGTTTTATCAGTTGTATAAATCACCTACCGTCTTTCAGGTGAAAAAATACTGAATTTGAATAAAGATATTATAAAATGAATTAGAACCAAATAAAAATTAGCTTTGGGGAGGGAACATAATTCTACTTAATTAAGGCAAACATTTTTTATAGACCACAGATTAGTTTATTTTTAACACCTATCATGCCATGAATTCATAGGGAATAGGTTCCAGTAGCTCAGGCTCCTTTCCATTGGTTCTCGCAAAGTGTGCTTCTCTGGGTGGAGCAGGCTGGCGCTTTAGTTGAACCCGGGTACCTTTCTCTTTGGCTTCTTTCTTTTTCTGGTCATTCTCCTTCACATGTTTTAGGAAGCTATCTCTGCTCTTAGAATGCTTAATATGGTCAATAAGCACATTAATTCTCTTGGCAAGAATCTTGGCCTTAACTTGTTTGTTCACAAGAATGCCAACAGCATGCTGGGTAACATTGTAGACTCTTCCAGTTTTGCCCTGGTAACGTTTGTGGGGCATTCCTTTTTGAACAATACCCATTCCCTTGACGTCTACAATATCACCTTTCTTGTAGATTCGCATATATGTTGCCCAAGGAACCACTCCATGTTTTCTAAAAGGCCTAGAGAGTGCATATCGGGTGCCTCTCTTTCCCTTTGTGTTCGTTATTTTGGTTAATTACTGGAAGATGGCAGTTCTGGCCGACAGGGCCCATCATGGTCTTGGCGCTGCTATCACCCCAGACTCAGCCCCGGATCATAGACACATGCCTGCCCTAAGTGTTCTGGAAAGATGCCAGTCACAAATCCAGATCCTTCCTGTGTGTCAGGCTCACAGAGCAACGCATTACCGCTGAGCTGCTGTCTGGACCTACTTACAGTCTTTTAGTTGAGCAGCAGATAACTCAAAGTTGCTTCTTATCTCTATAGAATAGGGAAACTTTTAGTTGTAGAGTGGCAAAGCATTCCATCTTTTATAAAATGAGATGACCCAGGTGATAAGATGTAAATATTGTGTTGATTCTATTTCTAGTTAAAGGTGTTAGCGATTATATGAGTTACCTTTCACAGAATTATGAAATTGCCGGATGTCCTTGTCCCAATTTTCCCCCGACATGTTATATCGTACTGTTAAATTCAGAAGTGATCTTCCACGTCAGGGTATCTTCTTCTTAGTGGTATGGCTGGTGAACCCTGATTTTTTTTCCATAGGGTGTGTGCACTCACTGGAGAGGAACAGAGAAAGAAGGAAAGTGAGAAATCACACCCCAAAAGGGATGGCCATGCTGCAATCTCTTTTCCATTCTCCTTTAGGGATTTTGGGCACACTTGCACATATGCCTGGCATGTCTTACATGCCCGGTGTGTTTTTTTAGGCCACTGGGTCCCGGACTTACTTGAACATATGGAGTTCAGTATCTTAACCACCAAGCTACCTGCTGCCCACCACCCCGATGTTCCTCTAGCATTCGACTAACACTATATTTAATGGACTCCAACGACAGTAACATAATTAATGTTTATTAATTATCAGAAGAATTTATCATGTCTCGTCTGAAACTCTATATGCACACTAGCACTAGGTAAGTTGATGTTTAATTATTGGTATAATGCGAACGGTGTCCAGATGACAACTGACTTCAGAGTCTTTTGCTATCTTATATCAGCCACCAGAATATCTTACAAGTTGTTTTCTCGTGTGCGTTAATGATACTGTCCTTTTATAAGAAATGTTTTCTGACGTTAAAAAGCTTGTATTTAGTATGAACCAGGAGAAATGCTGGTAATGTGACTAATGGGGGTCCAGTAAAGAATTTGGGAACAGATTTAACAAATGTAACATCTCTGCCTCTTATAGGAAATGTCACTGTGGTAATCCCGACAGCAAGTGGTCAGGATTTAGGTTTCGGCCTTATTGGAAAGTTAACCACTCCCAGGACAGTTCTTGTAACTCTCCTCCCACTCCCTTTTACAATCTAAAGCTTTTTTTTTTCTTTGAGAAAGAGATTTTTTCTATAGGGCATGTAACTCACCAGAGAGACAGAGACAGAAAGCGAGAAATCAACACCCCCCATGGTGGGGGGGGGGTGAGGGATGGCCACACCACAATCCCTTCTCCTCCATTTCCTCTTTTAGCTGATTTCTGATTGATTTAGAATGAAGTGAGCCCTCACCAGTCACCAAAGGAATGTGGCTTTCTTTGGTTGTTTGAAGATTGGTCACATTGGTGCTCTCTGACCCTTAGGGGAAGGGAGTCCCATTTAAAATCTTTTATTGTTTTTTTAATTGTCAAATAATCATTTTGTATCTACTTATGAGTTGTACTTTGTGATAATTCACTTTGTAGCTTTTATCCTAAAGCAGGTTTTTATTTATTTATTTTTTTTTGAGAAGTTTTTGCTATAGGACATGTGCGCTCACCAGAAAGACAGAGACAGAGAGACAGAAAGTGAGAAATCACCCCCCAGGGGGGATGGCAATGCCCAATCCTTTCTCCTCCATTCTCCTCTCAGGATCTTGGGCACACACGCACATGCACCCAGTGTGAGTTTTAGCTACTGGGTTCAGGACTCGAACCATGGCTGACTACATGAGAGTCTAGCAACATAGTTATTACACCATCTGCTGGTCCCCCTAAAGCAGTTTTAAACATTGTTGGGATTAAGACTCTTGGCACTGTGAGAGCTTGGGGGTTTTTGGGTTTTTTTTGGAGAGTTTTTTTTTTTTTTTTTTTTTTTTTGGGGTGGTGGTGTTTGTGCGGTCAGAAAGAGAGAGAGAGACAGAGAGACAGAAAGTGAGAAATCACCCCCTGGGGGGATGACCATGTCTCAATCCCTTCTCCTCCATTTTCCTCTCAGGATCTTGGGCACATATGCACATGTGCCTGGCGTGAGTTTAAGCCACCGGGTCTGGGACTCGAACCACGGTCGACTACATGGGAGTCCAGCGACACCAACTGCTGGTCCTGATTTGTTTTTGTTTTTTTAAAGAATTATTTATTTGGGACCAGCAGATAGCATAATGGTTACGTCACTGGGCTCACACATAGTTGACTGCGGTTTGATTCCTGGATCCAGTGGCTTAAAACTCATGCAGAGGCAGGGGATAGCAGGTGATGTGATGATTAAGTGCACAGGACTCCCACATGTACGATCATGGTTCGAGTCCTGGACCTGGTGGCTTGCTTTCTCATTACCCGCCCCCCTCCCCGTCCCTCTCTGGTCAAATGAAAAATAAGTAAATAAATAAAGTTAAATAAATAAATAAACTCACACCGGGTGCGTGTATGTGCATACCCAAAATCCTGAGAGGAGAATGGAGAAGGAATTTGAGATGTGGCCATCACCCCCCATGGGGGACGATTTCTCACTTTCTGCCTCTCTGGGGAGCTCATGTGCACTATAGCAAAAATCTTTCTTAAAAAAAGAAAAATAATTATGTATTTAATTTTATTTATTATTATTATTTTCCAATAAACTACAAGGTACATGCACTCACCAGAGAGAGACAGAGAGAGGGAAAGTGAGAAAGTTGACTGCTGTTCCAGGACTCAAACTGTGGTTGGCCATGTGGGAGTCCATCACCTTAACCACCATGTCACTTGTCATCCCCACTTTGAGAATTTTTAATGAGTCTAGATCCTGAGCTCTGGATGTAGGCCTTCTGAGTGCTGATCCCATTTCCTCTTCCTTGCTCCGGAACTTGAAGGAGATACCTAACCCTTCCACCCATGTCCTCATCTGTAGGATAGAGATAATACTAGATCACCTCATAAGGTCGTCTGAGGGTTAAGTGAGGGCATCTGTAAAGTGCATACCATAGGGCAAGACTCAAGGCAAGAGCTCCTTGGATATTTTTCCAGGCTCCCATACTAATTCCTTTCCTGTTATTTAAGATTTGGTAATGGGGACCAGCAGTTAGCGTAATGACTATGTCGCTGGACTCCCATGTGACTGCGGTTCAAGTCCTGGACCCAGTGACTTAAACTCATGCCAGGCACATATGCATGTGTGCCCAAGATCCCAAGAGGAGAATGGAGAAGGGATTGCAGCATGGCCATCCCCCCTGGGGGGTGATTTCTCATTTTCTGTCTCTCTGTCTCTGTCTTTCTGGCAAGCGCTCGCACCCTATAGCAAAAACCTCTCCAAAAAAAAGAAAAAGAAAAAAAAAAAAAAGATTTGGTAATGAAGTATAGGAAAACCTGGAAATTAAGTATCTTATTTTGTTTCTAACATGAAACAAACTGTTATGTTTTTTTCCTTAAACCCTAAACTCTGTTCATTTCAAACTAGGTATTCTTGGAGCTGGGTTAAATATTCTCCATCTTCAAAGCCCAGACTCTAGAACAAAAGCTTGTCTCACAAAACGCCTCCTGTCTCTGTCGCTACCACAACCTGAAACTAACGAGGTAGAAACCACACAGAGCCCTGTCACACGCTGTAGGAACCCTTTGTGTTGAGGGACCCAACAGATTCTGTTTCAAGTTGTATGTAGATAGTTCAGCCAGAATCTGGTCTGGCTGAGAAAACTTTGAAAAAAAAAATCTTTATGTTTCCTCCCTTCTCTTTCACTTTTTTACTCAAAAGGGTCTAATTTTGCTGCAGCTAGGAAGATTGAATGCATAGGCCTTTGTGGAAGTGGATAGTCTCATAATTTAAAGATTGTGGTGCAAGAATACATTGTTTTTCCTTTGGGGATGGTAGTAGGTTCTTCAGTATTATTCTGGAACTATTAATAATGGCTATCTAAAGATTTAACATCTTTCTTTTCTTTTTTTTTTTTTTGGAGAGGTTTTTGCTATAGGGCATGTGCACTCACCAGAAAGACGGAGAGAGACAGAGAGACAGAAAGCGAGAAATCACTCCCCAGGGGGGATGGCCACACCACAATCCCTTCTCCTCCATTCTCCTCTCGGGATCTTGGGCACGCACGCATACATGCCTGGCATGAGTTTAAGCCACCAGGTCCAGGACTTGAACTGCGGTCGACTACATGGGAGTCCAGCGACATAGCCATTACGCCATCTGCTAGTCCCAACATCATATTTTCTGTCCTCTTTCCTTTTTTGTATTCCTTTCACAGTCTTTTCTCCATGTCTGATCTAAGAAACTACATATGCCTTGTATACATACTTCTCCTTATCGGCCTTGAACCCTGCCAGTGTCCCAGTATGCTGGGTGGCTAAGTTGACTTTAGTTTGAGAAGAAGAAAGCTAAAAACTTACTTACCTGCTCCAGAACCTGACGGAGATACCTAACCCTTCCACTCATGTCCTCATCTGTAGGATAGAGATAATGCTAGACCACTCATAAGGTCATCTGAGGGTTAAGTGAGGGCATCTGTGAAGTGCATACCATAGGGCAAGACTCATGGCAAGAGCTCTCTGGATACTTATCCTAGGCTCCCATGCTAATTCCTTTCCTGTTATTTAAGACTTGGTAATGAAGTATAGGAAAACCTGGAAATTAAGTATCTTATCTTGACATAAAATTAAAAATTAATTTTTTTTCTGAAATACCATCTTATTTTTACATGTTCTGAAATACCATCTTATTTTTACTTAGAGACTTCTGGGGCACGGGGCTAGCCTGTGTCATGATGGTTAAGATGGTTTGATGCCAGGTGGCTGACTGCAAGGTCCTAGACCTGGCAGCTTGAAAAACCTGCTGTGTGCATGCGCATGCATGTCTAAAATCCTAAGAGCACAGAGGAGAAGGTATTGGGGGTGTGGCCATTCCTCCAGGGGGTGCTTTCTCACTTTCTTTCCCCCACGCCCGTGTGTGTGTGTGCACGCGCACGTGTCTACGCATACCCTATAGCAAATTACAAAACAGAGACAAAAAAGAAAAAAAAAAAAAAAACTAGGATGGTTTCAGTCCAGTCTTTTTCCTCATGTTTAAGCTCCCATTAAACCTGATAGTCCCTGCTGTTTAAAAAGCATAGCTCCATGTGATCGCACTGGCTTTAATTTAGTCAAGCGAGATGCTTACATTGCACAGACTGTGGGTCTCACATTTGCTTTGTTTTTCTTTGGAGCTTTACTGGAAACCAACTGCTATTGCGTACTAGCTGCAGAAGCGGGAGGGGAAGTTGGCAAGAACGAACTGCTTTCTGTTTGGTCTGTCTGAGGCAGCTGACCTTTTGGAAGGAAATCGCTACTCTTTGCTTCTTCCTGTAACAGTGCAGCCTGTGAGAGAACCTACGCTCCGAAGGTTCTGCCCTCATCCTGGCTCACGTCTTGGGCATAAGCTGTCAGTTAAGGGGGTGGTGGTGGTGGTGCTTTCAGTGCATCTGTTACATGTAGAAACACACACTCATGTCCTTGGTGCTGCGTGCATGTCCATATATCCTCATAGGTGTGCAGCGAGAAACTCTTGTTTCCAGAGAAAGTAGGAAGAGTAATTGCATTTCTTGCAAAGTCCCAGTGGTAATGCTGTAGCAAACGTGGACAATTACCGTGTGCATACTTTTAATTCATTTTAATGTTAAAGATCCTGAGTTGATATTGCTTCATATATTGGGATAGCTTTCTTTTCCTGATAGGACAAACATTTTGATTTTCTAAGATGTGAGATCTTATTTAAATGTCATTTCTTCTCAGAATTAGAATTAGCTTTTGGGACCAGCAGTTGGTGTAATGGCTATGTTGCTGGACTCCCATGTAGTGAGGTTCAAGTCCCAGACTCGGTAGCTTAAACTCACGCCAGGCGCATGTGTGTGCGTGACCAAGATCCCGAGAAGAGAATGGAGGAGAAGGGATTGCCACTTAGCCATCCCCCCTGGGGGTGATTTCTCGCTTTCTGTCTCTGGCGAGTGCACGCGCCCTATGAGCTGTTACTCAGGAATGATTCCACGTTTTCTTCAGGACTTATTTAACTTGAATATGGGTAGTGTTAGACCCCACACCTTGGCATTATCTTCAGAAAGCTGTACTTGGGCTTCGTAAGTGGAATATCACCAGGGAAGCACACAAAGGCACTAGCTGACGGGACATTTCTCTCTTAAAAGAGTAAATTTTGGTTGGCTCTTATTTATTTTTAATTGACAGCCCTGTGTGCTCACCAGAGACAGAGAGAGCAGAGAAGAAGAGATAAGCACACACACACCCCACAATGGGTCATAGCCATGCCACAATTCCTTCTCCATTTCTCTATCCTGTCAGGATTTGGAGGATGCATTCTATGTACCCAGCATGTTTTTCAAGCTGCCAGAGCTGGGATTCAAACCACAGTGGAACATGGGGATCCAGCCCCTTTAGCCATTAGGCTTCTATTATTGTATTTTAACCAAAACATATTTAGGTTTCTTTTAATTTTGTTATTGGGAAGGCATTATATTCACATTATGAAGCAAAAATGAAGTAGGTTATAATTTATGGTAAATGTAAAGAATACAGCTATCTGAAAAAGGTGCACAATAACCACATTCTTCTGCATTTGGTTTGGATTCAGTGGATAGGTGTACTTTTTCAATATATTGTTGGTCTCTTTCCTAGGTATTCTATTGATTGCAAAGGTTGGGTGAGGGTTAGTGTCGATTTACGTAACAGATGCCAAGAGTCATGTAGGGAGAATTGTCACGGCCTTCTTAGCAACACTCCTTTCCATTGCTTATCTTCTGTTCTTGGAAACTCGTCTCTGATCTGTTCAACCTGCCTAAGATGCTAAAGGACCGAGGGGGAGTACAACTCTGAAGGTAGGTTCTGGGCATAAAAGAAGATGATATTGGGACCAGCAGGTGGTGTGGTGGTTAAGGTGCTGGACATTCCCACGTGGCCAAACACGGTTCGAGACCCAGACCTGGTGGCTTGTTTTCTTTTTTTCCCCTTCTTTCTCTATGTCTCTTTCTTGTCAAATTAAAATACATGAATGAATAAATAAAATTGAATAACTAATTTTTTTTAAAAAAAGAAGATAATATCAACAACACTGGGAAGATTTTCCTCCAGTTCTGTTGGCCTTTGAATAGGAGCTGAGTTAGGGACTTTGATTTTTTAACTATAGCTTTTTAGAGGCCTTGAATTGGTACTCTTGAACCATCCAGGGCTTTCACATAGGCAAGTTATGTTCAGATGTGTCATTAGGAATAAGAGAATTGTGTTTTCTTTTTCTTGTTTAATTTTTCCAGATGGTGCATGTGCTCTCAGGGGAGATAGAGTGAGGAGAGGGAGAGGAGAGAGACCCTGCATGGGGAGTGGTCACGTGGCAATCCCTTTTTCTCCATTTCTCCTTTCAGGATTTGGGGTATGCATGCACATGTCCCTGGTGTGTTCCTCAAGCCACTCGTCTGGAACTTGAACCATGCACTTGGTTATATGGGATCCCACTGCCTTAACCACCATACCAGTGGCTGGCCTGAGAAGTGTATTTTTAAAAATTATTTTATTTAACTATGTTTATTTATTTGTTTTAATTTGACCAGAGAGGGACAGAATAAGAGGGAGAGAGAGAGAGGAAGGGAAAGTGAGAAAGTAAGCTACCAGGTCTGGGACTTGAACTGTGGTCGGCCATGTGGGAGTCCAGTACCCTTAACCACCATGCCACCTACTGGCCCCGAAGTGTATATCTTTTAAAGGAATTCTTGTACTGTTGTGAATGGTTTCTGTATATTTCATTCTATTTACAGTTACAAGTGTGCTTAGTCATATCAAAAATGAAAAAAAGCCGCAAACATAAAATCTGTTTACACATCTATAAGTAGACATCAAAATTACAAATTAATCTTAGCTATTGCCTCGAATGACTACTTGAAAACTTTGTTGCTATGTGTATATTCAAAAGTAATAGAATTACATTTCCTTAAAGACATTTATAATTCTATGGGAACCAGCAGTTAGCGTAATGGCTATGTCGCTGGACTCCCACGTAGTCGACCACGGTTCACATCCTGGACCCGGTGGCTTAAAACTCACGCCGGGTGCATGTGCATGCGTGCCCAAGATCTCGAGAGGAGAATGGAGGAGAAGGGATTGCGGCGTGACCATGCCCCCTGGGGGATGATTTCTGGCTTTCTGTCTCTATGTCTCTCTCTGTCTGTCTGGCAAGCACACTCACCCTATGGCAAAAACGTCTCAAAAAAAAATTGATAATTCTGGGTTTTTGGCATTTCACATCTTTCTTAAATCAGTGCTACCTAGTTCGAAATGCATTGTTATAACCAGGGTACTTGTTCCTTGTCTTCTTTGGATGTCCCTTTCAATTTGGTTCCTGGGGCATAGTCAGTAGTTAATAACCAATTGGTCATGGTTATTCAATTCATACTTCAGGGGCCACCAGGCGATGCAGTGGTTGGGGTGCTTGACTCCTACATGGCCGACTGTGGTTCGAGTCCTGGACCTGGTGGCTTGCTTTCTCACTTTATCTCTCTCTCTCTCTCTGGTGAGTGCACATGTTCTGTAGCAAGTTTTAAAAAATAAGAAAGAAATAATTCTTTAAAAATTTATATTTCAAGTGTTACATTTTAACTTTATCACAAAAGTTAATTACCAAAAATTGTATCAGAGCTCCTTCACCTAAATATAGTTTTTCTTTCTTTTATTTTTCTCCAATACTTGTCCTCTAGCATACATACTATATCCACGTTTTTAAAAAAGAATGATTTCATTTAATTTATTTATTCATTCATTTTCTTTTAATTTGGCCAGACACACACACACACACACACACAGGGAGAGAGAGAGAGAGAGAGAAAGTGAGAAAACAAGTCACCAGGTCTGGGATTCGAACCATGGTCAGCCATATGGGAGTGTCCGGCACCCTAACTGCCACAACTGGTGGTTGCCAGTTGTGGTTGCCACTGCTGGTCTGCCTGTATCCACTTTTTATTTAACATTCTTTTATTTCTACATTTTAAAAAATGTGTCTGCATGGTATTTTACTTCATTACAGGCTTCTTATTTTATTTAAATGGTTGCACAGAATCCCATTAGATTAATATGTGTGATTTAACCATTCCCCTGCTTGGGACATGGAGGATATTTCCAGTTTCTGTCTGACTAACAGTTGTGCCTATGAGTTGACCTAGCACAAGGCACTCTTCAGAGTAAATTTGGCTAAGTGCAAACTTAATACTGTAATTCTCAGTGGTTACAGGAAGACTGTGGACTTTTTTTTGTAGCAATTTATTACATTTTAATGCTTCATCTTCTATCCCATGCACGTCCATCCTGTACCTTCTAAAGCTAAGCCACAAGCTTGGTGCCATCATAAAAGCCCTTCAAGTTTATAGGGTAAACAGGAAGTCTACCTGCACTCTCCCACATGTGCGTTCTTATTCCTCGACAATCTCTTGCTGTCCCCATGCATTATAGTTTTCAGACTCTTCATACCTTCGATTTCAATGGCTTCCAAAATCTGCACCAAAAGCAAACCATCCAATGATTTAAAAACGTGTACCCAACAGTACGTTAGGTTGGTCCAAACAAGCCACTCCATCATTTTAACTTGCAGGTTTTTTAATGCCTGTGTAGCGATGGTTCGAGGCTTCCTCTTAAGGACCTCAGCAGCCCTCTCATCCCCCTTTGGCATGTATGTAACTGTCCACATGACACCCTCATAAGCACAAAGCATCCATTCCTGGCATCATTTCTAAAGTTCCCCGGCTCCCTGCTTCGAAAGCCGAACTTTTTTTTTTTTTTTAAGTTTTGCTATAGGACACGTACACTCACCAGAGAGAGACAGAGAGGGGAAAAGTGAGAAATCATTCCCCAGGGGGCATGGCCCCACCACAGTCTCTTCTCCTACATTCTTCTCTTGGGATTTTAGGCATGCAAGCACACACACCCAGTGTGATTTTCAAGCCACCAGGTCTGGGAGTCAAACTGTGCTATTGGCCACATGGAATCTGGCCGCCTTAACCTCCACACCACCTGCTAACCCTAAGAGACTATGAACTTTAGTGAAAAAGATATTGGGAATATGTAGATCTATTAATAAGTTGCCCGTTTCATTTGTTTTGTTTTGGTTTTTTTGAGAGCTTTTTGCCATAGGGCGTGTGCGCTCACCAGAAAGACAGAGACAGACAGAGAGAAAGTGAGAAATCACATGAATTTAAGTCATCAGGTCTGGGACTCAAACCGTGGTCGACTGCATGGAAGTCCAGCGACATAGCCATTACGCTAACTGCTGGTCCCCATGTTTCATTTGTTTTTATCTTCAGAACAAGCGCTAGGGGATTATTTTTCATCCAAATGGCACAAAAAACCTACATTATAGTGGCTGAGGAATTTTTTTTCATGAACTAGAGGGTTTGAACTATACAAGAGACACATTGTAAGATGAGCTAATCTTGTTCAACAGGATAAAATGGATAGATACAAAGCGTCATAAGAGATGCTAGCACTAACATCAGTCCACGCAGCAGCCACAAGTAATTTATTTTCCCATTGTGCCAACGGTCATTACTCACAGACTACAGCAAATCGTTTTAGTCATCTGGAAATGATATCCATGTAACTTCTTCCCAAATGAGTTGTTCAAGTTGCTTACTGGATTTGGGCAGGGAGATAAGGATGATGCACATACATTCGAGCTGTGGGCATGACCGTGCCCAACTGGGATGCTAGTGTCCTGCCAGGGCAGCACCAAGTCCAAGAAGTCCCGATTTTATATACTGCCAGAGACAATTTTAGAATGAGAGTCCAGCCTCTATGCTCATTGGGTTTTTTTTTTTTTT
>NW_006159986.1:3704956-3721460 GCF_000334495.1 Tupaia belangeri chinensis | reverse complement strand
CCTTTTCTCCTTTTTGAAAGTACCTAAGTTGCCAGCATGCCGGCATCATGACATTTTACCCTTAAATATGTTTATATGTATCTACTAAGAACAAGGGCATTCTCCTATATAACCTCATTGCCGTTATCACTCTCAAGGGGCCAGCGGTTGGTGTAATGGCTATGTCGCAGGACTCCCATGTAGTCGATCGTGGTTGGAGTCCCGGACCCGGTGGCTTAAACTCACGCCGGGTGCGTGTGTGTGTGTGTGCCCAAGATCCCGAGGGGAGAATGGAGGAGACGGGATTGTGGTATGGCCATCTCCCGTGGGGGGTGATTTCTTGCTTTCTGTCTCTCTGTCTCTATCTTTCTGGCAAGCACACACGCACTATAGCAAAAACCTACTCAGAAAAATAAAAAGAAATTTGGTATCAATACAATGATACCTCATATATAAACCATATTCAGATTTTCTTAATTGCCCCAATAACGTACTTGAAGCTTGTATTTTTTTTTTCTTACATTTTGCTCATGGTAATTATCATGTCCCCCCCCCTTTGTTATCATTTTTGTTTGTTTTTTTAGATGGTATCAATACAATGATACCTCATATATAAACCATATTCAGATTTTCTTAATTGCCCCAATAACGTACTTGAAGCTTGTATTTTTTTTTTCTTACATTTTGCTCATGGTAATTATCATGTCCCCCCCCCTTTTTGTTATCATTTTTGTTTGTTTTTTTTTAAGAATTATTTTACTTTATTTATTTATTTATTATTTTAATTTGACCAGAGAGGGGCAGAGTGAAAGAAAGAGAGAGAGAGAGAGGGAGAGCCGCTAGGTCCGGCTGGAAATCCAGCACCCCTAACCAGCATGCCACCTGCCGGCCCCGTTATCATGTTTCTTTAGCTTCCTTTAATCTAGGACAATTTCAGCTTTTAAAAAGTTTTATTTTTACTTTTTATTGCTACAGTGTGCACATTCTTGCCAGAGAGAGAGAGAAAGTACTCCGCTATGGGGCATTGTCGTGCTGTAATCCTTTTTTCTCCATTTCTCTATCCTATTAGGATTTGGGGCATGCACACACATGAACCCAATTTTTTTCTTTTAATTTTCATTAGGGTGCATGTGCTTGCCAGAGAGAGAGAGAGAGAGGAAGAACAGGGAGAGAAAGAAAGAAAGAAAGAAAGCACCCTCAGCAGGGATAGCCATGCTGCCATCCCTTCTCCTCTATTCTCCTCTGTGGATTTGAGGCATACACACACACATCCAGTGTGCTTTTCAAGCTGCCAGGACTAGTACAAACCACATGGTTAGGCATGTGGGATCCAACCACCTTAATCACTACACCACTGGCTGGCCCCAACTTGGTGTATTTCACAAGCCACCAGGGCTGGGATTCAAACCATGGTTGACCACGTGGGATCTGGCTCCCTCCACACAACTCTTAACTATTGCCCTAGGGGCAGGTGCACCACCTTTTTCTTTTTTTTTTTTAATTTATTATGTTCATCATAGAGAGCATGCGTGTGTATGACAGAGAGGGATCTGCGCCCTCAACACAGTCTCATCATGCCACACTCCCATTTCCCTGGCCCTCCAGATTGTTAGGATCTTGGGCACCATGGATCTGTACCTGGTGTGTTTTCAGATAACTGGGGTTTCCGAACCTGCAGTTGGCTCTGTGGCTTCCAGCTCCACATTCAGTTTGCTGTGGACTGTGCCACCAGGCCAGGTCTTCACTTTTCTCTTTTCTTTTTGTCTGTTTATGAGAGTCTCAAAGTTTGGTTTTCCTAATTGTTTCTTCAAGATTAAATTTGTGTACTCTTTTCAGCACGTCACATCTGGAGGTACATGATGTCAGCGTGTCAGTGAGAGGGGACGTTTGATCACTTGGTGTTCTCTGCCAACTCTACCCACTGCAATGTACCTTTTCCTACTCGTGAATAATAAATAATATGTGTACTCTGAAATTCTGAATATCCCAGTCCCCAACAACTTTCACCTAAAGATTTTAGCAGCTACGATGATCTTCGTCTGGGTCTTCTCTAGTTTATTTCTTTTTTTTTTTTCTTTTTTTGAGAGGTTTGTGCTATAGTGTGCGTGCGCTCACCAGACAGACAGAGAGAGACAGAGAGACAGAAAGCGAGAAATCACTTGCCACGCCGCAGTCCCTTCTCCTCTATTCTCCTTTTGGGATCTTGGGCACACGAGCCCAGCATGAGTTTTAAGCCACCGGGTCCAGGACACGAACCGCGGTTGACTACATGGAGTCCAGTGACATAGCCATTATACTAACTGCTGGTCCTATTTCTCTAGTTTTGAGAGTGTGCATTTTTGGCCGAGATTTTTATATCTTCTATTTAGATGAAAGTTTTAAATATATAACTCACTGATCAAAATTTGATTTTTATATTTAGCAAACAGCTCCCTTCTTTCCCCTCTTTTTCCCTCTCCGTCATCTCTCTGGCCCCCTCCCCTCCTCCTTTCTCTTTTCTTCCCAAAGTAATATGTAATCATTTGGCTGTGACATAAAGATTTATGACTGATCGTCTTCCCAGAATATTATCGTCCCTCTGTTGCCTAGGTAAGTTTTTCCTTGTTTGTTTTTTTGTGGGCCAAATGCTTTGATTCTTTTTTGTTCTCTTCCCATCTGTTTAATAATATGATTAAAAAAAAAAAAAAAGAATTGCCATCCCGATTGTTTTAGAAGGTAGTATTTAGAATTACTTTTAAAGAGCAGATGGTCCTGATATTGACCTACTTCTGTGTGTGGTCATTTTACTCTAACCTCCTTAGTTAGAGCAGGCCAATGTTAATATGAGCAAAGTCTTCATCTTTTATTAGTACTCTTTAATATTTCTGTCCTTCAAACTCCTAGGTAGCCACCACCCTTCCACACGTGTAATAGGGTTGGTGTTGGGACCAACAGATGGCGTAATGGTTACATCACTGGACTCCCACATAGTCAACCCCAGTTTGACTCCTGGACCCAACAGCTTAAAACTCACGCTGGGCACATGTGTGTGTGCCCAAAATCCTGAAAGGAGGAAGAGAAAGGATTGTGGCATGGCCATCCCCCCGGGGAGTGATTTTTCACTTCTGTTTCTCTGGTGTGCGTGCATGCTCTATAGCAAAAATACCTCTTCAAATAATCATGATGGTAATGTTGGTGTTGACAGTAAAACAGTTAACATAGCCAGGAAGCTTACTCCTCACATTCTATCCCAAGTCCTTTTGTCATTGATTGGTACTGACGTGCTTAACAGTTCTCAGTTCTGGCTCCTGGCCCTCTTCTTTCAGACCAGGAGCAATGTGTGTACATCGCCTGTTTCATCTGCCAGCTAGCCCTGTCCTCTGCCAGCATCACGCCTCTCAGTGTTAGGCTGTTCATCCCAAATTCTTATTCTTTTCTCTCTTTAATTTATGAAATAAGGCAAACACATGGAAGAGTATAGAGTAGCAGGACAAACCACCACAAGACCTCAAGACACAGGCACATGGTACGGCAGGGGGAGGGCGGGCCGTGAGGAAGATCCGCCCAGACGGTGCCCCTTAGTGGTATGGGACCTCGGCCAAGTATTTCTCCTCTCTGCCTTCGTAATAGCTTGAGTCAAATATGACCACATACTATAAAATGCAGCCATTAAACAGTGTACCATTTAGTGGTTTGGGGTATATACTCAGAGTTGTACAACCATTTCAGTTCTCAATTCCAGAACCTTTTCATCACTCCTCCCAACAAAAACACACACACAAAAAAAACCACTGGCAGTTACTGCTCACTCTCCCCCCACCCCACCCTCTCAGCCCTTGGCAACCACCAGTCTTTTTTCTGTCTCTATGGATTTTCCATTGTAGACGTTTTATATAAGTGGAGTTTACAACCTGTGACATTTTATGCCTGATTTCTTTTAATTCACATAGTGTTTTCAAGGTTCTTCATCCACGTTGTAGCATGTGTAATACTTCATTCCTTTCGAGTGTCTGAATGATATTCTAATCATCTATTTTATCTATCGGCATCTGTTCACACCCCTGTTATTCATGTATCCATTGATAGACATTTGGGGTGTTCCTTTTTCTTGTCTATTGTGAATGATGCTATGAACATTTGTATACCAGTTTTCTTATGCACCTGTGTTTAACCCTCGTAAGCATATACCCAAAGTGGAACTCCGGGATCATACAGCTATTCTCTGTTTAACCTTCTGAAGAGCTACCAGATTGTTTTGCAAAGATCATACACCATTTTACAATCCGATTGAATCTTGCTCTGAACCTCAATTTTCTCATCTATAAATAATAATAGACCTACCTTCTAGGGTGGGGATTAAGTGAGTAGATTCATTAAAGAACTTGTTCGAATTATATAGTAAGTACTCAGTAAATGTGAGCTTGTAAATTTGGATGATGGGTGATAACAGTAACACTAGTAAAGGCAGTTTTAATGCATTCTCAACCTTACTGTTTCTGGTTTACTTTTATTGAATGAATCAAAATACTTATAATTCATAAAGGAGGATAATAAACGAAGGTTTCAAATTTTATTAGGTGTCTTTGTCCTTTAATTAATAGGAGTCAGGTTGTATCTTTGGAAGGATTAGGTATAGGCATAACTCCCTGCTGGCTTGGTTGTCTGTCCGAGTGATGGTGTTTTTGTTTTGTTTTGTTTTGTTTTCAGTTCATATATGACAAATCTTGCTCTCGTTACTTCACGCCACAACTCTCAGTTCTTTCATTCAGAGGTAAGAGAGCAGAGCTCACTGTGCCTTTCCCAGTAGCTCTCATCCACAAGAGTCCCTGGGTCAGTGAAATTGACTGAGAAACAGGAGTAACATCTTCCCAAAGGAAGACGTTTGTACTTCAGGTAACGAAAAATAGAAAATGCTGTTTGTGGGGGCCAGCAGGTAAGTAGTGGTTAAGGCGCTGAACTCCCACATCGCAGATCAAAATTGGAGTCCTGGACCCGGCAGCTGGAAACACACTGGGCTCGTGTGCGTGCTTCTATGCGCCCAAGATCTGGAGAAGAAAAAGGAGAGGGGATTGCGGTGTGGCCATCCCCCCTGGAGGGGTGATTTCTCGTTTTCTCTCTCTCTCTATGTCTGTCTGTCTCTATCTTCTCTCTCCAGCAAGTGCATGCGCCCTTTGACAAAAACCTCTTTTTCTTAAAAAGTGGTATTTGTGAAGGATTGACTTTGGAAGGAAATTTTATTAAACTGAGTTAAAATTGTAGATGGGGAGAAGGAAATCACTTCTGTAAATTTAAGGTCAAAGGAAGAATACTAGTAAGCACTTGCAGAACAGTGATTATGAGCCAGGTACTGTTTTAAATATTTACACATATTAACTCATTCTTACAGCAGCTCTCTGAGTATTTTAAGTATTATTATTCCCATTTTACAATTGAGAAGATGGAGTCACAGAGAGGTGTAAGTGGTTAAATAGTTTTCTTCCTTTAGAAAGAGAGAGGGGAGAGGAGAGAGAAAAAGCAAGCACCCCCCATGGGGTGCGGTCACATCTCAGCTAATTTTCTCCATTTCTCCCTCCCATTAGGATTTTGGGCACACACACACACATACATAGCTGGCATGATTTTCAAGCTACTGGGGCCAGGATTCGATCAATGGTTGGTCATGTGAGATTCAGCTCCCGATGAACAGCCCTTAACTGCTGCTCTACAGGGCCAGTTTTATATTTTATTTAAAAAAGGAATCATATCTGGGGACCAGCAGTCAGTGTAATGGCTATGTTGCTGGACTCCCACGTAGTCGACCGCAGTTCGAGTCCCGGACCCAGTGGCTTAAACTCACACTGGGCATGTGTGCATGCGTGCCCAAGATCCCAAGAGGAGAATGGAGGAGAAGGGATATCAGTGTGGTCATCCCCCCTGGGGGGTGATTTCTCGCTTTCTATCTCTCTGTCTGTCTGTCTGGCAAGCACACGTGCACTATAGCAAAAACCTCTAAAAAAAAAAAAAGGAATCATATCTGATAAAAAATGGTATTTATTGAGATAAAATTATTCATAAATCCCACCTACTTGTATCACTTATTTATGTAGACATTTCATTTTTTAGGACTTTCAATAAGCTTATAACATTGTAAGCTATTCGACTTTGAAACTTTTTAAAAATTAATTAATTAATTTACATTCATTCCCTGAGCATTGTCCCAGAATTTAATCGAGAAGATCGGACCACAACAGAAGACTTCGGAACTTGTAACACTCTCCAGAGGGGCCTGTTTACCTGTCACTCCCAGCCCTCGGATGGGTGGGCACAGATGGGTAAGGTCAATGGCGAGACCTCTGGTTCCCACAAAGTGCGATGTTCTGTATCCAAGGCTGCTTTAGGTCATTTTGGAATGCTCGTGAACACTGAGAGTACAGCAAAGCAGAGTTCAAATAGTTCTCATCTTTGGCCTAAAACTAAGATTGTGAATCCATTTCCTGGTCTTTAGAGAAGCCCCTGTGATGATTTACCGAGGATAGAAACCACGTCCCTGGTCAGAACATCACACCCTAAGGACGGACTGCCTTAAGTAAGCAGAAGAGAGAGCTGGTCGTGGGGACAGAGGTGCTCGCTGTGTGCATGGAGTAGCAGCTGAAGGCTGGAAAACACCAGCGAGGAGGGGACCTGGAGTCAGTTACGCCAGGGATGGATATGGTCTACAGCAGGTGTGAGGGGTTCGGGGGTGTATAAGGAAAAACACTACTTAGATTCTAGGTCTTATATAATTTGGGGACAAAAGTTGTTTTCTAAACTGTGTACTGAAAATTGTTAACATGGTAATCCCATGAGTCATCTCCTATTCCATATGTACATAATTCATAGTTTAGGGGCTGGCAAGTGGCATGGTGGTTAAGGGTGCTGGACTCCCACATGGCCAACCGTGGTTCGAGTCCTGAACCTAGCAAGTTGCTTTTTAACTTTCTCTCTCTCTCTCTCTCTCTGTTTCTCTCTCTCTCTCTCTCACTCTGTTCTTCTCTGGTCAAATTAAAAATAAATAAAGTTAAATAAAATAATTCTTTAAAAAAATTCTTGGTTTAAAAGTAAGATAAGAATGGGGCTGGCCCTGTAGCACAGCAGTTTACTGCCTTGTAGAGGGAGCCAGCTCCCACAAGGCTGACTGAGGTTCAAATCCCAGCCCCTAGTGGCTTAAAAAACACATCAGACATATGTCATGTGTGCCCAGGATCCCGCCAGTATGGAGAAACCTAGGAAAGAAATTGCAGCATGACCTCACCCTATGGGGAGGACTGTGCGCTCTCTCTCTCTCTCTCTCTCTCTCTCTCTCTCGTGCCTCCGGGATTTAAAAAAAATCTGTACAGTGTACTTGTATTTTAAATTTCTTTTTTTGTTTTTTGAGAGTTTTTTGCTATAGGGTGTGTGCATTCGCCAGACAGAGAGAGACAGAGAGACCAAAAGCAGAAAATCCCCCCCCGGGGGGGATGGCCACACTGCAGTCCCTTCTCCTCCATTCTCCTCTCGGGATCTTGGGCATGCATGCACACGCGCCCGGCGTGAGTTTTACGCCACTGGGTCCGGGACTCGAACCGTGGTCGACTACATGGGAGTCCAGCGACATAGCCATTACGCTAACTGCTGGTCCCGCTATTTTAAATTTCTAAGTGGTAGTAAGGAAAACCAATAGCAAAGCACTTTTATGTGTTGAAACCATATTGTATTTATCAAAAAATAAGGTAGTCACTACCTTATAATTACCAGCTATTATCCTCCAAATGCTATGCCATTTTAGAAAGTTAACTATTGTGGCTTATTCATAATTAGAATCATAAAAATATTCTGATTCTAAAAGCTCTGCATTCCACTCTTCGATAAAAACCAAGATTTAATGTAAAATCTGAGACAAAATATTGACATTTATGTAATTACCCCTACATGTATGGCATATCACCATGTTGTTATATTCTTTTTTTTTTTTTTTGGAGAGGTTTTTATCGCTATAGGGCGCTTGCGCTCACCAGGCAGACAGAGAGAGACATAGAGACAGAAAGCAAGCAATCACCCCCCAGGGGGGATGGTCACGCCGCAATCCCTTCTCTTCCATTCTCCTCTCAGGATCTTGGGCACACACGCACATGCGCCCGGCATGAGTTTTAAGCCACCGGATCCAGGACGCGAACCGCGGTCGACTACGTGGGAGTCCAGCAACATAGCCATTACGCTAACTGCTGGTTCCCTACCATGTTATTATATTCTTAAAATAATAACAGATTCTTATAATGTGCTTGGCCAGTAGGACATGCGAGTTATTTATTTATGCATTTATTCACTCAACCAATATTGCTGACCAGTTTCCTCAGGCAAGCCACCGAACGAGGCCCTGGGGACATAGTCGTGAGTCAGACATGCTCCCCTCCACCAACTGCTCTTAGAGTTCAATGAGTAAGCTAGACAAAAACAAACAAAACTAAAAGCAGAAATGGCAAATTGTGGCTTTTTTTTAAAAAAGAATTGCTTATTTTATTTATTATTTTTTAATTTGACCAAAGAGAGAGAGAGAGAAAGGGAAAATGAGAAAGCAAGCCACTAGATTTAGGACTCAAACCGCAGTCAGCCATGACCACTACCTTTACCGTCGCGCCACCTGCCAGCCCCATGGCATTTGTTATTAAGGAACAGAGTCGCCCAAATTATGAAATCGTTAATTGACCAATTAAAGTAAAATATGTTTCATTTTCATGACTTGGTATTTCATACAGCTACATTGGTTCCATAATAACATTGAAAAGAACAGAGGGGGAACCAGCAGTTAGCGTAATGGCTATGTAGCTGAACTCCCATAAAGCTGACAGTGGTTCAAGTCCCGGACCGGTGGCTTAAACTCGTGCCGGGCACGTGTGCATGCGTGCCCAAGATCCCAAGAGGAGAATGAAGGAGAAGAGATTGTAGTCTGGCCATCCCCCCCAGGGGGTGATTTCTCGCTTTCTATCTCTGTCTCTCTCTGTCTTTCTGGTGAGCACACGCACCCTATAGCAAAAACCTCTCCAAAAAAAAAAAAAGAAGAGAGCAGAGGGGTCAGTAGATGGTGTGGTTGGGGCACTGGACTTCCACATGGTTGGCTGTGGTTCGAGTCCCAGACCGGGTGGCTTGCTTTTGCGCATTCTCTCTCTCTCTCTCTCTCTCTCTCTCTCTCTCTCTCTCTCTCTCTATTTTTCAGTCTCCCTCTGGTGAGCACATGTGCCCTATAGCAAATTTTTTAAAAAATGATAATGATAAATAAAATTAAATAATTATTTAAAAAGAAAAGAGCAGATAGATTTAGCCAATCTAAATTGTTACTTTTGTAATGCGTGAATTGTTACTCTACTAAATTTAAAAGAGAAATGTTAAAATCCTAAAGAGGAAACAACTTGTACGCATACAATTATTTATGTGAAAAAATGTTAGTGATGCTTATACCCTGTTCTAGGCTCTGTTCTAGGCTCAGGACAAAGCAGTGAACAAAACAAGTCATTGTGTTTGGGGAGATTTCACCCTACTGGAAAGTCAGTAGGCAAAATGGGATAAATTTCAGGAAGTGATAATGATAAGGAACAAAATAAAGCAGATTAAGAGGTTTAAGAGTGGCCAGAATATTATTTTATTCATGTGGAGTGGGAAAATAAAAGTTTCCCCACGGTTTTCCTTCTTTTTTCTCTTAGGTCAGCTTGGCTAATGATTGCAGATCAGAGAGACTTTTTGTTCTCTCTGGGTCAACTGTTCACACAGTCATGGAAAGAACTGTGGGGAGGTCCAATTTCTCTCTCTCTTTACCACTGAGCAAGATGAATACCTGAGCTCTTCATTTCTGGATCTTTCTTCCATATTCTTATGTGTGTCTGCACCTTCATGCATTCTTTTTTCTGTCATTTCAAAATTATGATTTGGAATCTATTCTGATTTTCCAAAATTGGGGGATATGATGTATTTGATCAAAAATATATCCAATTAAATATCTCCCAGGTGCTTGATTATAAAGTGGAGCTGCTTCTGGAGAGAGTGCTTTTGTCCATGTCTTTCTCCTTGTGAACTCATAGTCATTGAAGTCGGATGTCTCTGGGTAATCTTACAGTGATTACTCAAGGCCTAAAAACCCTAAATAAAATCGTACACTGTTCAAGTGTCCTGAGCACTGCACAAATCTAAAATAGGTAACTGGCACTCACCCCACACCTCCTTGTTGGCTAACTGACTTGTTCCATAAATAGCTTGGCATTACGTGATCAGAGAACTACAACTAGCAGGAGAGGGTTGTTTCCTAACACACGTGCACAGTCTCTGCTAGGCAGCAACATCCAGGTCCCATTCACTGGGCCCTCACGGTAACTTCGTTCTTAGGAGAATTGTGCAAATCGGTAGCCAGGTCGTGTGAATGGAATTTAAGGTAGCCCTGCCTCTTACCGAATTCCACGTTCCAGAAAACAGTGTTAGAGCGAGATTCATTTTAGTCCCTTCAGTTTCCTGAAGGAACATTGCCACCTCAATCCGGTTAATAATCCTGGAGGGTCTCTTGCGAATGACTTACACATTCTCAGGTGAGTCTGAGACGGCATCGTGGTAGTTCTGTAAGATCGCTTTTCTGAAATCAAGAGCGGGTTTTAAAAACCTCCCTTCGGGACCAGCAGTTAGCGTAATTGCTATGTCGCTGGACTCCCACGTAGTCGACTGCGCTTTCGGTCCCAGACCTGGTGGCTTAAAACTCACGCCGGGCATGCCCAAGATCCCAAGAGGAGAACGGAGGAGAAGGGATTGTGGCATGGCCATCCCCCCCTGGGGGGTGATTTCTTGCTTTCTGTCTCTCTGTCTCTCTCTGTCTGTCTGGCGAGCGCACGTGCCCTATAGCGAAAACCTCTCAAAAACAAAACAAAACAAAACAAAACCTCCCTTCTACCAGAATATAGTGGTTCTTGTTCCTAACTCTTACTTGCAATGCATTGTTTTTGTGTCTGAAAGAATTTTAAATGCTATAATTTAGCAGAACGTTGCTTCATAAATTCCTTAGCAGTAAGTCAGAAAGTGAACCTTGGGATATTTTTCCAGATAAATCTGTTCTTTGTGTACAGAGCATTGCTGTTTAAGTAACTAGTGATACTACATAGGTCCAATCCATGCTTTAGATATTTTTACTTTTCTTTTCCTGGGCTCTCTTTCAAAATGCCTGTGTGTTTATTACTTTTTCTTTTTTTTAAGGCAAAATACCAAATCTAAAACAAGTGATATTTCTTTAACAAAAAATCCCTCTGGTAATGACTTATTATTAGTGTTGAAATGTTGCTTACCATTGCTGACAGTTTTGAACAAAAGTGAAGAATATGTCTACAATAGCGAAACTGTCAGCAGTTCTCTCCCCGAAAGCTGGTTTTGTAGTTTTGCTTGCAGGACTTCGGTCCATTTTATAGTCACACACCTTCATAGACCACGTTGTGTACCGTCCCAGGGTCACACCGAATGGCTACATTTTGAAAACATTTTAAAGCTAAAATTCAGTTCAAGAATACTCACCTGGCCAGGTGGTAGTGCCAGTCTAGTGTCAACTAGACCCACAAGGACGGGTCCTGGGTTCCTGACCTCTCAGAGTTCACCAGGTCTGTGTATGCAAACCAGTGATCTGGGCTGGCAGTGGGGGTTCCTGTCTGTCATGGAAGACAGAATAAATAAATGAACTGGGGGAGGAGAATACTGATCTGCACTCTACCAAAAGGCCTAAACACACTCACTTTTGTAATGTGTGGATTGTTACTCTAGTAAATTCAAAAGAGAAATTTAAAAATAATAAAGAGGAAGCTAGCTGGTGGATAAGGCAACAAGACTGACTGTGGAATTCGAGTACCAGAACTGGTGGGTTGAGAAATGCTCTGGGGGTGGGGCCGGCAGGTAGCGCGGTAGTTAAGGGCGCCGGACTCCCACATAGCTGACCGCGACTCAAGTCCTGGACCTGGCGGCTTGCTTGCTTACTTTCTCTCTTGTTCTTACTCTGTCTCTCTCTGATCAAAATTAAATAAATAAGTATAGTTAAATAAAATGAGTCTTTAAAAAAGAGAGAGAGAGAAACGCTGTGGGTATGAGTGTGAGCTTACCCCAAATCTTGAAACAAAATGGAGAAGACCAGATTGCAACATAGCCATCTCCCTTGGGGATGATTTCTCTCTTTCTTTCTCTGTCTCTCTGTCTCTGGTGAGCACATGCACCCGATAGCTAACTAAAAAGAAAGAAAACCACCTAAAGCATTGTTTGTTTAACAGGTTGTGAACCATGGCGGTGTGGATTCAAGCTCAGCAGCTCCAGGGGGAAGCCCTTCATCAGATGCAAGCGTTATATGGTCAGCACTTCCCCATTGAGGTGCGGCATTATTTATCCCAGTGGATTGAAAGCCAAGCTTGGTAGGTGAACAAAGTTTTTTGCATCCGTTCTGTGAAGCACAAGAGTATCGAAGTATGATTTAGAAAGATGTCACGATAGAAACTTTAAAAGTTGTGTGTTTAAAAATTGTTTTCGGGGCCAGCAGTTAGTGTAATGGCTATGTCACTGGGCTCCCATGTAGTCGACCACGGTTCGAGTCCCAGACCCGGTGGCTTAAGCTCACGCCGGGTGTGTGTGCGTGCGTGCCCAAGATCCTGAGAAGAGAATGGAGGAGAAGGGATTGCCGCATGGCCATCCCACCTGGGGGGTGATTTCTCACTTTCTGTTTCTCTGTCTCTCTCTGTCTTTCTGGCGAGCGCACCGCCTGGCAAAACCCTGTCAAAAAACAAACAAAAAAACCCTGTTTTTGTGTGATTCATGCAAAGGTACTTTACCCTCTCCCAAATTTAGGGAGACAGAATGATTCTGGGGATTTTTAAAACATGATGTGCTCACTTTAGTAGTATATGCTGGCTAAAAATGTTAGGGTTTTGCTGCTCATAAAGAATAATCAACAGATATGTTTTGTGTTCTGTAGGGTGCCTAGCAGTGCCATAGGCAGCAGAATTTATATGAAAAAAATTAAAGTGTTTGTCCCTAAAGGATTTAATGTCCGATGGGGCAGATAAGGTATGCATATGCATATATTTTATCATAATTTATTTTATTATATGTAAATTACTTTACATTTATTAAATTAACACCTTGGGTTGGCCCGGTAGTGTAGTGGTGAAGCTCTGTGCATAAGGAATCAGCTCCTCCATGGCTGAGCATGGTTTGAGCCCCAGCCCTGGCAGCTTGAAAAACACACAGACGAATATGTCTGCATGCCCAAAATGTAGAAATGGAAGAAAAAGGATTAGTGTGACCATGCCCCACTGGAGGGTGCTTTCTCTTTCCTCTGTCTGGTAAGACCCTCTGACAATAAAAAACAATAAACTTATATCCAGGGACCAGCAGATGGCATAATGGTTACATCACTGGACTCCCATATAGTCAACCACTATTCAAGTTCCAGACTTGGCAACTTGAAACTCACCAGTGCATGCCCAAAATCCCAAGAGGAAAATGGAAAAGTGATTACAGAGTGGCCATTCCCCCTGGGGGGTGATTTCCTGCTTTCTCTCTCTCTGTCTCTCTCTGTCTTTCTGGCAAGCACACATGCCCTATAGCAAAAGTCTCTCAAAAAAAAAAAATAAAAATCAACATTTAATAAAAGAAATATTTAGTAAATAACAGTGGAGCCACTGGTGTTTTCAAGTTTGTATTAAATATACACATAAAGACTAAAAAATACACAAAACAGTAAAAATAACTAATTGTGATAGTAGGCTTTTTTAAACTTTATTTATTTATCTTAATTTGACCAGAGAGGGACAGAGTGAGAGAAAGAGAAAGTGAGAAACAAGCTGCCAGACCTGGGACTCGAACTGCAGTCGGCCATGTAGGAGTCTAGCACCCTTAACCACCATGCCACCTGCCAGACCCTGATGATGGATTTAGTAAACATTGTTTTTAATTTCTATATTTGTGATTATATACTTAGGAGAGATAAGAGTTGTTTTAAAATTCTTCTAGAATTGTACAATATGGAGTTGGTCCCACAGTGTAGTGGTTAAGGGAACCACAGTTCGAGTCCTAGACCCAGTGACTCGAAAACTCCACTGGGCACATGTGCATGTGTGCCCAAAGTCTTGGCAGGATGAGGACATGTAGGAGAAGGGATTAACAGTAAACTGACAGCTCAGCTTTGCAGGTGACGTTGTTGCATACCAGATAGCACGCTATCCACAGCTCTGCCCAGGGCCTGGGAGCTTATTGGTTGGTTACAGCCTGTCGGTCGATCTGACATATTCATCAGATACCTCAGGCCTCCCCAGTGTGGCCAGAAATCCTCTCCGATGGTCTCAGGAGAAGTCATCTCTGACACCAGTATTTGAAGAGGCTGTATACCTGTCAGTGATGTTGCCTTGAATAATTGCAAGCATACGTTGTTAGTAGCAGATTTCTGTTCATAAACAAGAGCACCAAAGGAAGGCAATTTTCTAGGCAATTAAAAAAAAATCTCAGCTTCATGTAATTAAGTGAGGGAAAAAAGAGCTAACTATGAGAATGTCAGCTGTACCTTGTTTAGTGCTTTTCCATTTCCTTTTCATTTTCTTTTCTGTTTTAATGATTGGGAGGATTTAAAAAAAAGCATTAGTAGGAAGTTTCTGTTGATTTAAAATTTCATTTAGCAGATTTCCAACGTAGATTTCTTACTGAATGAGTGTTAAAAGACTTGTGTTGGAGCCATTCAGTAGGTGGCATAGTGTTTAAGGTGCTGGATTCTCACATGGCTGAGCATGATTTAAATACTGGACCTGGTGGCATGCATGTGCATGCATGCTCGAAATCCAGGAAGAGAATGGAGAAAGGATTGCGACATGGGCAACCCCCTTGGGGGGTGATTGCTCACGTTCCCTCTCCATGTCTCTCTCCAGTGAGCACATGTGCTGTATGTCAAAAAAAAGAAAGGAAAGAAGGAAGAAACAAAGGAAAGCCTTGTCTTGATATTAAGGAACACGTGAATTTTATTTAGGATTTCTTAAGAATAGAAAGATTTTGGAGCCAGTAGGTGGCGTTGTGGTTTAAGGAGGCTGGACTCCCACATGGCCAACTGTAGCTGGATCCTTGGACCTGGAGGCTTGAAAATCATGCCAGGCACATAAATCTGCATGCCCAAAATCCCAGAGGAGAATGAAGGAAGGGATGCATCAGTGTGACCACCACCACCCCCCCCCCCCGATCGGGGGGCGTGTTTCTCACTTTCATTCTCTGTCTCTTTCTCTCTCCCGGGCAAGTGCGTGCACCTTATGGTGCAAACCTCTTTTTTTTTTCTTTTCAGTTTTTATGCAGAGAACTTTTCCTAGTAAATAACCAGGGACTGACTTTGTGAGTTTTGCTCAAAAACTGGAGCCTCTCTGGAGCAGGTCCCAAGAAAAGGAACATTATTGTCAATCAAAACAGAGGAGCAGGGCTACCCCTAATTAAAATTTAGAGGGCTGGGCCTGTGACCTGGTGGTTAAGGGATCCTACATGACTGACCGTGCAGTTTGAATCCCAGCCCCAGTGGCTTGAAAACACTGCATGCATGTGCATATATGCTCCAAATCCTGGCAGGATAGAGAAATGGAAAAGGGACTGCGACACGACCACACCCCATTGGGGACCCTCACCCCCACTCTTGCTGTCTCTCTAGGGTAAGCACATATGCACTCTGGCTTATAAATAAACAAAAAGAAATTATATGACATCTTTTACTGCCTTCCCAGAGAGATCTGGGCATACCATTGGAAGAAGTACAATATCAATATTTTGGTACACCTGTTTGTACCTCTGAAATTAGTTGCTAACTAATTTCAGGGATTAAGACGTGACAGAGCCTTTTAACTGCCACTAGATCTCTTTTTTGGCCGTGGACTCAGTCAGCAGTAATCGAATGTTATTTCAGTCTGACAGCTGTTTGGTTTCTTCAGTGAGCTAAGTACTTAGTACTGCCCGGTAGCAATTATTGCCTAAGTTGTAGAAAGGAAGAAAGAGAGGAGGGTGGAAGAACGATCCTCCAACCCCTGTCACCAGTGAAATGGCTGTGAATTAATGCAAACTCCTCAGCGGTTACTCTCATCCAGGGAACCAGTTAGTTAGTTTGCCTGCAAGGCCCAGATCTGCAACTAGTGATAGGAGTGTCTGACGGAGCGGATGCTTGCAGGCTTTCATTTCCAAGGCTTCTTCGAAATAGAAGTAACTGTTGTTTCACCTGTCTGTACTTAAGAAATGCTCTAGGGGACCAGCAGTTGGCGTAATGGCTATGTCGCTGGACTCCCACGTAGTCGACCACGGTTCGCGTCCCAGACCCAGTGGCTTAAAACTCACACCGGGCATGTGTGTGTGCGTGCCCAAGATCCTGAGAGGAAAATGGAGGAGAAGGGATTGCAGCATGGCCATCCCCCCTGGGGCATGATTTCTCACTTTCTGTCTCTCTGTCTCTCTCTGTCTGGCAAGAACATGCGCCCTATAGCAAAAACCTCTCCAAAAAAAAAAAAAAAAGAAATGCTCTAGAAAAACCGAGGGCGAA
>NW_006159986.1:3691253-3703893 GCF_000334495.1 Tupaia belangeri chinensis | reverse complement strand
GAAATGGCAGCGTGGCCATCCCCCCTGGAGGGTGATTTCTTGCTTTCTGTCTCTCTGTCTCTCTCTCTCTCTGTCTGTCTGGCAAGAACATGCGCCCTATAGCAAAAACCTCTCCAAAAAAAAAAAAAAAAAGAAATGCTCTAGAGAAACCGAGTGTGAAATTAGGCATGGAACTCATTCAGGCTGGGGAGGACACGTGGAAGAGTCTGGACATTGCGCCCCTTTCGTACCCTCGAGGAGTAACTATAAATAGGCAGCTATCAGGGCCCTTGTTTCCTTTGGAGTACCCACAGCACTTTCCTTTTCCCTTCATTTCTAGGAGATAGCATAAGCACCAGAGAAGTCAGGAGGAGGAAGGAGAAAGGGCAGTGCATGGTTTTGTTTAAAAAAAAAAAAAAGAAGAAATGAAAATATACTATACAGTCCAACCAAGGTAACTAGTGAGTTTACCCATAGATGAATGTAGCTATTCAGTTCACTCGTGTTGGGCTGTTGTGTCAGATTTGCAGTGAGCATTGAAAAGCAATCACTCAGTCGAAGAAAAGATGTACTGTGTTGAGGCTGCATTTATCCAGGCTCATGTGCATGTATGTATACAGATTATGTAATTTTTTTCCCCTAGGGACTCAATAGATCTTGATAATCCACAGGAGAACATTAAGGCCACCCAGCTCCTGGAGGGCCTGGTGCAAGAGCTGCAGAAGAAGGCGGAGCACCAGGTGGGGGAAGATGGGTTTTTACTGAAGATCAAGCTGGGCCACTACGCCAAGCAGCTCCAGGTGGGTGTGAACTCTGAGCCACACCTAGGGCTCTTCCCTAGAAGAGCTTCTTCCTTGTTTTACTACTTCCTACAGAGACTCATCTCCAGCTTGGCATTGTAGAGCTGCATTGCATGCATGGGGTTCTTGTTTGATTTTGCGATTGTGGCTTTTTTAATAAACTTTTTTACTTGAAAATAACTTTAGACTTACAGAAAGTTGTAAGTCTGATATAAAGAGCCACCAAAGGGACCGGCAGGTGGCATGGTGGTTAAGGTGCTGGGCTCCCATGTGGCCAACTGCAGTTCAAGTCTCAGACCTGGTGTCTCGCTCTCTCTCTCTGGGGCACACTTGCCCTATTGCGAATTTAAAAAATAACAATGGGGCCAGCAAGTGGCATGGTAGTTGGATTGCTGGACTCCCACATGGCCTATTGTGGTTTGAGTTCTGGTCATGGTGGCTTGCTTTCTCTCTCTCTCTGGTGAGTGTACATGCCCTGTAACAAATTTTAAAATAATGATAGTAAATAAATAATTCTTTAAAAATAATGATGATGAATATATATAATCAATGATTAAATAAATAATTCTTTTTTAAAAAGAACCACTAAATATGCTCGTCACCTATTGCTATTGATATTTGCATTTTATTTTAAGTTTGCTATAGTGTGCTTGCTGGAGAGAGACAGAAAAAGAAAAAGAGAGAGGGAGTGCGAGAAATCACCACTGCCCCTCCCCAGGGATAATGGCCATGGCTCAATACCTTCTCCTCCTTTCTACTCTTGGTATTTTGGGTAGGCACATAGGCACACATGCCCAGCGTGATTTTCTCCTTTTTTTTTTTAAAGAGAGATTTTTGCTATACGGTGTGTGTGCTCACCACAGAGACAGAGAGAGAGACAGAAAGCAAGCAATCACACCCGAGAAGGGATGGCCACACCACAACCCCTTCCCCTCCATTCTCCTCTTAGGATCTTGGGCACGCACGCACATGCGTCCAGTGTGAATCTTAAGCCACTGGATTCAAGACTCAAACCATGGTCGACTACATGGGAGTCCAAAAACATATCCATTACACCCCTGTGATTTTCAAGCCACTGGGTCTGATACTCGAACTGCTCAGTCGGCCATGTAGGATCCAGCTGCCTTAACCTACATGCCACCTGCTGGCCCATCATTTGCTTTCTCGTATTCTCCTTATTCTCTCTCTCTCTATCTTCCCACCCCACGCACATACTGTTTAGTTATGTGAGAGTAAGTTCAATACATAGTGGCCCTGTACTCATCAGTGCTTCAGTGCGTGTTTCCTAAGAATATGAACTTTCTCTTACATGATTATAATGTTGGAATTGACTTCAGTAAATTTAACATTTCGATAATACTTCTAGGTAGTCGTCTATCTATAATTCCATTTATGTTTTCTAACTGATTCAAAATGTCCTTTAGGGTATTTTACTCCCTGCGGTCCAGGATCTCATCCAAGATCACATATGGCATCTGTTGTCATGTCTTTTTAATCTCTTTTAATCCAGAGCTGTTTTGCAACCTTACTTTGTCTTTCATTACGTTGATATTTTAAAATTATTCACCTAACCCCTGTTTTTTTTTAAGATAAAATGTTCCTCATTTGGGGTTGGCGTAATGTCTCCTCCTGATGAGGTTAATGTTGCACATCCCTGGTCAGAATTCTAAGCAAGTGATGCTGTGTCTTTAGGGTGTCACCTTCAGAGACCTACAGTGTCCCCCTCCGCTCATTGATAATTTTGATTGCCCAGTTAAGATGGTGCCCGTCTTGTGGCCTTTTTAAAGCTTATTTATCCTGTTGCCCAGCATGTTGCCCTAATATGTTAGGCAAATTAAGATGCAAGAAGTAATCTTACCTTTTTACTGTTACTGGGTTTTCGGCAATATCCTTCCTTGTTCCCATGGGCATGGGAAGAGCAGCAGTTCCTGTGATTATGCTACTGTGGCTGTGGCTCCAGGGGCCTTTTTTTTTTTTTTTTCCATGCTGTAGAGTGCATGTACTCACCAGAGACAGAGAAAGAGAAAGAGAAGGAAAGTAAGAAATCACCCTCCAGGGATGGCCACACCCCAATCCCTTCTACATTCTCCTCTTGGGATTTCGGCATGCGCACACACCCACCTGGCATGATTTGCAAGCCACAGGGTCCAGGACTCTAACCGTGCAGCTAGCCATTTGGGATCCAGCCGCCTTAACCTCCACACTACCTGCTGGCCCCTTCAGCAGTCCTGTCTATCACGAGAACTCCCTATCCTGAGGCAAGGGCAGGTGCCATAGCATGGAGTGGAACAAAGTGACATCTACTCTTGGATTCTTTCAGAATACATATGATCGCTGCCCCATGGAGCTGGTGCGCTGCATCCGCCATATCTTGTACAATGAACAGAGGCTGGTTCGAGAAGCCAACAATGTGAGTGTCCCATGGGTACAGGGAGGGAAAAGGAATTCTTACTCACCTCTCTGGACTGACTCAGTGTAGATCTCACGATATGTCTTTAGAGAGAACATTGTCGTGAGGGGCATGAGAGAAATAGAAGATATAGTCCTGCTCTTAACAATTTATTACCTTGATGATATCGCAACCACAAAACAATGTGGGCAAGGGGAAGATAACTTCACCCCAACTATTGAATAGTTTTTGAGGAACGGCATGCTCATATTAGGTGAAACTACTTAGGAAAGATTCTTTAGCTCCTCTGAGCCAGGTGTTAAAGGGAATGGATCAGACCAGGTCACTTACATGGCTGGACCCACGGAGGCCTTGTTTATGCACACACACACCCCATAATTTCATCTGGAGGTCTTCAGGATGCCTATGGAAAGTTCCACTTCTTCAATGGTGGAAGCAAATTATTCTTTCACAAGAATATCTTGAATGAGGACACAGACGATGTGTTCACACAGCCCTGTCCCCAACACCTAGCACAGGCTATGGCATCAGGTCAGTGAGTAGATGTCGAATGAGGGGTCATTACTAGTAGGACAGCCCAGGTGACACCCAGGACATGGTAGATTCTAGTCTCTCTCTGAAGGGAATTAGATGGGCCCTGTTTGGGACCCTGTTTGGGATCTGGTGGAGGCCAGACCTAAAATAGTAGTTCCCACTATGCTTGTGAAAATGCCGTGTGTTCTGTCAGGTCTTATTCCTCCACTTTTCTCACTTCACCCCAGTTCTCACAAATGACTTTACATCTCTTTCTGACTCAAAATCGAGCTGCAATGGGTCTCATCCCAGTTGGAGGAGCGGGCATCGGCCTTTCCTAGGGATGAAGCCTGAGGCCTCCTCCCACCCCCACTACCCTACATTCTTTTCTGACCGGTCTCCAGGGGAGTTCTCCAGCTGGAAGTCTTGCTGATGCCATGTCCCAGAAACACCTGCAGATCAACCAGACGTTTGAGGAGCTGCGGCTGGTCACGCAGGACACAGAGAATGAGCTGAAGAAGCTGCAGCAGACGCAGGAGTACTTCATCATCCAGTACCAAGAGAGCCTGAGGATCCAAGGTGAGCACAGGGAAAAGAGTGAGGACTGGAAATAACTCAGGTCAGATTGGATGAGAACCTGTTTCCATTCTGAGGCATTGACCTTTCTCCGAGTGGCACAGAATTATTTGTGTTGAAGACAGCACTAGGAGGATGAGGCTTAGGAAGGAGAGAAGACATGGCACCTGCCCTTGGAGGGTGTGGGGGTCTCACCCAGGCTTCCCACACCTGGGGAACTCTCAGCTGTGGGGGGAAGACATTTCCTATTTGGAGAAGGAGATTGGAGTCTGAGTAAATAGTACCAGACGTTATTCTTTAGTATAGAGAGGACTACAAAAGGTTTTAGGAAAATTGGAGTTAAAGTATGAATTTAGGGGTGACACAATGGTAAGATAGGATGCACTTCCACATGGGAGGTTCCTGGTTCAAGTCCGGAGACCTCTCTGAGTACACTGGAACATACTTGCCCATGATCTGGGGCTGACTGAGGCTGGGGATGGGTTGTGGTTTCAAGACCATGTTGGTGGGCTAGCCTGTGGTGTGGAGGTTAAGGTGACTGGATCCCACATGGCCGAATGTATGGTTTCAGTCCCAGACTTGGTGGCTTGAAAATTACACAAAAATTGGGGCACAAGTATGTGCATGCCTCAAATCCTGAGAGTGGAGAATGGATTATAACATGGCCATCCCACATGAGGGGTGCTTTCTCATTCTCTCTCTGTCTCCCTCTCTCTCTCTCCCCCTGGCAAATGCACACACCCTATAACAAACTAAAAAAAAAAAAAAAAGGTCCACGTTAATGTTACTATTGTATCTTGTTCTCCCCCCACCTCACTCATGGAAAAAATAAATAATCTTTTAAAAAACAGAAGTACTTGTTTATTTTGGTTCAGAAATATTTTGAGATTCATGCATAGTTTTTTCATAGTAAGCATTTTCTATGAACTGTTTGAAGGAACCCCACCCCCATTTGTTAAATAGTAGGCACTCCTGAAATGACTAATAGGAAATATGTATTATAATTATATGCTTAAAGAAGAACCTTTCTCGGGGCCAGCAAGTTGCATAGTAGTTAAGGTGCTGGACTCCCACATGGCCGACCACAGTTGGAGTCCTGGACCTGGAGGCTTGATTTCCTACTTTCCCTTTCTCTCTCTCTCTGGTCAAATTAAACAAGTAATAATGATAATAAATGAAGTAAAATAATTCCCTTTTTTTTTTGGAGAGGTTTTTGCTATAGGGTACGTGCGCTCACCAGAAAGACAGAGAGAGAAAGACAGAAAAGCGAGAAATCACCCCCCCCGGGGGGGTTGGCCACACCTCAATCCCTTCTCCTCCATTCTCTTCTCAGGATCTTGGGCATGCATGCACACGTGCCCCGCGTGAGTTTAAGCCTCCAGGTCCAGGACTCAAACCATAGTTGACTACATAGGAGTCCAGCGACATAGCCATTACACCAACTGCTGGTCCCTCTTTTCTTTGTTTTTTTAAAAAAGGAAAAGAACCTTTCTCAATGCTGCAATCCTTCAGCCTCCAGTAGTTTTTGCTATAGGGCTAGGGCCACTATGCCCAAGAAGAACCTTTCTAAGCAGGGATAGTATAAGGGCCAAGAAGCTGATGGTGGTGAACAGCTTTTAATGTTTGATTATAGTTGTTCAGAGTCCCTTCCTGGGACAGAGTACCCTCATGCTCCTCAGGGAGTCATTGTGACAAAGCCCCCTAGCTGGGTAAAAACCCTGCTTGGCACCTGGGGCACGGACATCAGACAGTCTTGACGCCATGGAGACTCACCAGCGCCCCCTCTCGACCCTATGGAAAATTGCAGTTTCAGCTTTCAGTTTCCTCTTTTTGCTTGCGGGTAGCTTGGCAGCCACCAGCCCATTCCACACACATCCATAGCCCATGTGTGCTCCTCTAAGCCGTACGTGGGCTCTACCTTGCAACTAGGTTAATGTTATTTATTGACTGCTTCTCCACTATTCTAGAAGTCTTCTGGAAAGAACTATATCTTTTATGTCTGTACCCTAAAGCCAGCACCTTCTTGAAACGTCATAGATATTCATTAAAGGTGGGCAGGATGACACTAACATGTCTTCTTCCCATCTGAACCCATCCTGAACTGACCCTCGAAAAAAGAAAGCCACTTCCTGGAGTGGGAAGAGGAGATTTCAGGCTAGTGTTTCTACCTGAGACCTTTGATTGACTAACAGTCTCTATGACCCTGTACTTGGAGTCCTGGTTCCTGCGTGTGGCTTAGGTTTGGATTTCGGGTAGGGCTCACTGGGTGATACCTGCACCGTCCCATGTGTAAAGCTCCCCCTTCAGAGACAGAGTGTCGATCTACTTGTCCCTTTGCCACACGTCTCCCTGGCCTCCTTCCCAGAAACATCCACAAGTTGCCTCTGGGTCAGTCCCACGCAGAGGCTGAACCCAGGTGTGGGGATCCCACCACCTCCCTGCAGGGCACAGATTCCCAGGTGGTGGACCAGACTGCTCTGATGTGCCCGAACAATCCTACTTCTGCTCAGGCCCTGTGCTGAGCTTGGAGCTGCATTCCTGAGTTCTTACTCTGGGCTTTTCCTGGAGGTGCAGGGTTGCTTTGGTCTGTGCCAGCTTGTGTGTTCTCGGGGGTAGGGAGCAGGTCAGTGTGACATGGCCCTCAGAGGCCAGCAGGGACTTGACGGAGACACACTGATGCACACACCTTCTGGACTCAGCCCCAGGAAGGACCCTGGGCTGTGCACACAGGTTACTGGAAAGGGCGAACTGACCCCTCTCTCGGAGGGAGGGAGGGGTGGGCACCCAGGGGAGGGAGGAGGTGCAGGTGCCACTCACTGTCAGATGGTCGAGTTCTTAGGTGGGTTATGGGTACATAGGTGTTCCCTGGATCACTCTTCCTACTTGCCTGTGCCTTAAGTGTTTCATGACAGATACTTTGAAAAAGGTCCCCAAGCCTCGGTCCCCACAACTCCTGCCATTGGTGGGATTCCCAGCAGCCAGAGTGGAGTGGTGCTGCCTCCCTGCCCTCCCTGTCCTCAGAGTTTCTGGCTGGGTTTGTGTCCCCAGAGGGCTCTCCCCACCCCATCCTGGCTGCTGAGCTCAGGGAGACTAACCTGGGCAAGTGTGTTAGGCATTTCTGGAGAAACAGTCATCCCAGAGGAGAGACAGCCTGTGCTCCGGAGGTGACAGCCCTGGGCCAGCCTCTGGCTGAAGCTGTGAGAGGGATGAGGCTGGGCAGTCATCTCTGTCACCTTCATTAAAGTCCTGTTGCCGAGTAAAAGGCCCCAAGGTGGTGACAACCCTGGGCCAGTCTCGGCCTCTGGCTGAGGCTCCCCTGTGAGAGGGACATCTCTGCCACCTTCATTTCAGTACTGCGGCCCAGTAACCAATAAGAACTGACCTCACGCAGGATTCAGGCCCTCCAGGGAGTTTCTGAGCATTTTCCTTATTGCCACTTAAGTCATCTCTACAATGCATGAGCAAGTTCTGTGATTCTCTTGTTTCACCCTAAGGCATAAGAATGTAGAGACTTATCCACATTCACTCAGCTGGTAGATGCAGAGCACCCTTGTAACCCAGGGTCTGGCTCCCGCTGGACCGGTGCAAGGAGGGCTACAAGGCCAGCTGTGGGGTAGGGACTCGGGGGACACAGGAAACACACTCCTCAACTACACCCTGAGTGTGTGTGGGTGGGCCTGAGGCTGGTTTGAAGAGACCATTGTCTTTTGGGCTGCTAGGCTGCTAGGAAACCTTGTGGCCTTGTCTTTTGGGTTGCTAAGCTGCCAGGAAACCTTGATGGCTGTCTGACCCCTGAGGATCTTGCTCAGAGCAGCCCCTGGAATGAGTATGGGGGACCCTGAGAGATGATGGTCACAGGTGCCCTGTCCCCTCCTGCAGCCCAGTTTCCCCCGCTGGCCCAGCTGAACCCCCAGGAGCGGCTGAGCCGGGAGACGGCCCTGCAACAGAAGCAGGTGGCCCTGGAGGCCTGGCTGCAGCGCGAGGCACAGACGCTGCAGCAGTACCGCGTGGTGAGTGCCACCCCGCCGACTCCTCCAGGCCCAAGTCCCAGCCCAAGGCTCAGGGACCAGCTGCAGGGGTGAGCCGGGGGAGCAACCCTGGAGAGCAGGAGGCCAGACCCTTCTTTCATACGTGGCCTGTGAGGCAGAGCCATCTGGGAGAGGGAGCGGCCGACTTGGCCCCTTCCCCGCTCTAGGCGAGGCCCTGCGTGGAGGTGTTCCCTGGGAGCCAGCAGGACCTGCTGTGTCCCTTCCCTCAGGAGCTGGCCGAGAAGCACCAGAAGACCCTGCAGCTGCTGCGGAAGCAACAAACCATCATCCTGGACGATGAGCTGATCCAGTGGAAGCGGCGGCAGCAGCTGGCGGGGAACGGCGGGCCCCCCGAGGGCAGCCTGGACGTGCTGCAGTCCTGGTACTGGGGCGCCAGCCAGGGTGGGTGGAGGGACCAATGCTGCATCTGCCTCTGCGTGGCACCTGTGGCTCCCGTGATGTGACAGCTCTCATCTCCCCAGGGGACCTGGTTCCTCATACAGATGCTCCCCTCTCCTGCCACCTCCCCCAGGAGGGCAGCCTCCACTTTGGGGAATGGCCAGGGCTCAGGTGTGCAGAGTGATGCTTTGGCTGGTGGGGCTCGATGGGCCACCCCTGCTGTGTTACTCTGTGTTTCTGGAAAGCAGGGAGTTCTGCTCTGGGCCAGGGGGTGGCTGGGGGGTGGCACACACATGAAGTCCCACTGGGGTGAGCCTTGCCGGGTGAGAGTGGGACCGTGCCTGGGGATCTCCCAGCCTGGGCGTCACCCAGCCTCTGGCCTAGGGTGGGGCAGAAGCCATTGTCCTGCTGTTGCCCGGGGCTCCCGTGCAGGTGTGAGAAGCTGGCCGAGATCATCTGGCAGAACCGGCAGCAGATCCGCAGAGCCGAGCACCTGTGCCAGCAGCTGCCCATCCCCGGCCCCGTGGAGGAGATGCTAGCTGAGGTCAACGCCACCATCACAGACATCATCTCAGCCCTGGTGACCAGGTGACCGCTGCCTCCTGGCTACACCCAGCCTGGCGGGGCAGCTCCCATAGCTGGCGTGGAGGGGCTGCGTCTCAGCCCTTGGCTCTCTGCCTCCCGCCCCCTCTCTGCTCCGTCACGTTCTGTGGAGCTGGGGCTGCTCTTGCCCAGTTTCTCTGGTGGGCCTTACGTGGGATGCCCTTGTGCCCTGCTCCCGTGCCAGCTGCTGAGTACGCCTCCCCCTGCCCCGCTCCCCAAGACTGTGCGTGGCCTCTCTGGGAGCAGAGCCTGGCCCACCTGCTGAGCCCCAGGGAGATCCTCCCGCCCCCGCCCTTTTTCCCTCCCCTGGCCCCGTCTCAGTGTCCGCCTGGTCCTTGCGTCCCCTGCAGCACATTCATCATCGAGAAGCAGCCCCCTCAGGTCCTGAAGACCCAGACCAAGTTCGCAGCCACCGTGCGCCTGCTGGTGGGCGGGAAGCTGAACGTGCACATGAACCCCCCGCAGGTGAAGGCGACCATCATCAGCGAGCAGCAGGCCAAGGCTCTGCTCAAGAACGAGAACACGCGCAAGTAAGCGCCGCTGCTGCTTACTCTGAGCTGCTCTCTGTGGGTCCTTGCAGCTGGAAGGAAGTAATTCTGCCTTCAGGGTCAGATTCCATTTGCCACTCTGACCTCTTCTGGATCAGAGAAAGCATATAGAAGGTCCTTCTATAAGAGTATGATGTTGTGTCATTCAGTAAAGATACCTCTAGAAATATTACTTAAGTCTGAGGGGATCAGAACCAGCAGTTAGTGTAACGGCTATGTTGCTGGACTCCTATGTAGCTGACCGCAGTTTGAATCCCAGACCTGGTGGCTTAAACTCATGCCGGGCACGTGTGCCTGTGTGCTCAAGATCCCAAGAGGAGAATGGAGGAGAAGGGATTGCGGGGGGTGATTTCTTGCTCTCTGTCTTTCTCTGTCTTTCTGGTGAGCGCACGCGCCCTATAGCAAAAACCTTTCCAAAAAAATATTTGAGGGGATCTTCATAAATTCATGGAAAATGCATATTATGGATAAAAACTATGCATGGACTTAAAAATATTTTGGTACTAAAATAAATGTATACTTTAATTTCATTTTTCTCTAAAAAAATGAAAATTTAAAATACAAAGGCCCCTCAGCTTTTTTAAGAGAGCTTTTTTGCTGTAGGTTGCATGTGCTCACCAGAGAGACAGAGACAGAAAGCTAGAAATCACCCCCCTGGGGGGGGGAGTGGCCACTCTGGAATCCTTTCTCCTCACTTCTCCTCTTGGGGTTTTGGGCATGCATACACAGGTGCCCAGCTTGAGTTTTAAGCTCCCGGGTCTGAGATTCTAACCACAGTCGACTACGGGGGAGTCCAACAACGTAACCATTGCGCCATCTGCTGGTCCTGTCCCCTCATATTTTATTTGGCTGATAGCTCCTCTAGATGACATGTTTTACTAACCTTCTTTATTTCTTCCTACTCTAAATATCCTCCCTACCCCATGTGCTCCGAGGCCCTGATTGAAGCCCATCTCTGTCTGGTTTGCAGTGATTACAGCGGCGAGATCCTGAACAACTGCTGCGTCATGGAGTATCACCAGGCCACAGGCACCCTCAGCGCCCACTTCAGGAACATGGTGAGGCTGGGAGAAGAGGAAACACAGTTTGTCGCTGTCCATTCGAGGGCTTTATCGTCTTCCATTTCTCCTTCGTAGTCCCTGAAGCGAATCAAGAGGTCTGACCGTCGCGGAGCAGAGTCGGTGACAGAAGAAAAATTTACAATCCTGTTTGAGTCACAGTTTAGTGTTGGTGGGAATGAACTGGTCTTTCAAGTCAAGGTAAAGTCCTTCCTCCGCTCTGTGTGTGTGTCTATGTGTGAGATACTTCACGGGACAAAAGACCATGGGTCAAATTGTATCTTCTTTTTGAATATTGATTAACAGAAAATGGGGAGGCTACATCCTTAGAATTGTATGTCTTAGAGTCTCCTAAGACATGAATAAGTAATAACAGACTGGAATAACTGCAGGTGTAGGTAAAAAATGAATCATGAGAGACATTACTCAGCATAAATTGAGTGAAGAGCGTGGTAAGATTTAAACATTTGCTGCTTGTTATTTTTTTTTCCCAGAAATGTTATTATACTCTTTTCGCTCTTGTTTTCCATAGAATTTTGGGAAACTGACTCCATCCTTCAGAAATATCTACGTAACGTGACTTGTAAAAATATCAGCCATGTCTGAGATTACGCCAGTGTGAAAAGTCATTTTATTCATAGGACTGTTCCAATTCTATATTCGAGGGTGACATTTACTGCAACTTGGAGAACAAAAGTATTGTGACAATAAGAAAAACAGAAAGGGACGCACTTGAGGCTGTGAGAGCTCAGTCTCCTCTCTGTCTTTTTAGACCCTGTCCCTCCCAGTGGTGGTGATTGTTCACGGCAGCCAGGACAACAATGCGACGGCCACCGTCCTCTGGGACAATGCGTTTGCAGAGCCTGTGAGTGGATTCCTTGGGCTTGTGGAGCTCAAGATCTCAATGCTGGTGTCATGAATATCTTTCATATTTCTTCTTCCAAAAAACATTTTAAAAATGCTGTTATCCTAGGAGAGAAAGAATGTGGTAAGCGGAAGAGATATGAGCTTAACAAATGAGGCCGAGACCTCTGCCACCTCCTCACTCTGTGGCCAAGGGCAGCTCACTTGATCTCCCTGAGCTTTAGTTCCCAGTAAGAGTCTGCAGTACAGGGACAGTGTCATACAGTGGCATGGGTGGGAAGATTAAGTCTGATAATATGGAAAATGCTCATCACACAGACAGTACTCAATACATGTTCATTTGAATCCTAGGTAAGACCGTGAATGGGATTTGGGATTCCTAGGTTCCTTCTGGAAGTGGGACCTCTCAGGAGGTCACTTTAGCTTAGAAGCTGCTGTATGTCATCTTGCTTTTAATAAAGGAGAATGACTTTAAATGTCCTTTCCAGATTTTAGATTCCGTGATTTGTACCAAGTCTCTCATGAGGAGAGACCGAAGGCATGGATATAGGTTTGTGGGTGTATGTGCCTAGTGCTATCTGAGTACCCCTAGAGCACTCTCTGAAGCATTGCCCAACATCTCAGTGGACAGAGGTCTATGCAGTACATACTTCTAGTACAGAGGAGTCCGCAATGCATCAGAGAAGGGTTAGCACTAGACAGGCCCCAGAGTGTAGTGGTTAAGCACTGAGCAGTGAAGGCTGGATCCCATAGGGTCGACTGTGGCTAGGATCCTAATGGGGTCGAAAAGTGGTGAAAAATGCAGCGTCACTAGGCCCCATTGGGGTGGGGTGGGGGTGCTTTCTCCCCCCCACCCCCCCCC
>NW_006159986.1:3645967-3689414 GCF_000334495.1 Tupaia belangeri chinensis | reverse complement strand
CTGTCTTTCTGGTGAGCGCACGCGCCCAATAGCAAAAACCTTTCCAAAAAAATATTTGAGGGGATCTTCATAAATTCATGGAAAATGCATATTATGGATAAAAACTATGCATGGACTTAAAAATATTTTGGTACTAAAATAAATGTATACTTTAATTTCATTTTTCTCTAAAAAAATGAAAATTTAAAATACAAAGGCCCCTCAGCTTTTTTAAGAGAGCTTTTTTGCTGTAGGTTGCATGTGCTCACCAGAGAGACAGAGACAGAAAGCTAGAAATCACCCCCCTGGGGGGGGAATGGCCACTCTGGAATCCTTTCTCCTCACTTCTCCTCTTGGGGTTTTGGGCATGCATACACAGGTGCCCAGCTTGAGTTTTAAGCTCCCGGGTCTGAGATTCTAACCACAGTCGACTACGGGGGAGTCCAACAACGTAACCATTGCGCCATCTGCTGGTCCTGTCCCCTCATATTTTATTTGGCTGATAGCTCCTCTAGATGACATGTTTTACTAACCTTCTTTATTTCTTCCTACTCTAAATATCCTCCCTACCCCATGTGCTCCGAGGCCCTGATTGAAGCCCATCTCTGTCTGGTTTGCAGTGATTACAGCGGCGAGATCCTGAACAACTGCTGCGTCATGGAGTATCACCAGGCCACAGGCACCCTCAGCGCCCACTTCAGGAACATGGTGAGGCTGGGAGAAGAGGAAACACAGTTTGTCGCTGTCCATTCGAGGGCTTTATCGTCTTCCATTTCTCCTTCGTAGTCCCTGAAGCGAATCAAGAGGTCTGACCGTCGCGGAGCAGAGTCGGTGACAGAAGAAAAATTTACAATCCTGTTTGAGTCACAGTTTAGTGTTGGTGGGAATGAACTGGTCTTTCAAGTCAAGGTGAAGTCCTTCCTCCGCTCTGTGTGTGTGTCTATGTGTGAGATACTTCACGGGACAAAAGACCATGGGTCAAATTGTATCTTCTTTTTGAATATTGATTAACAGAAAATGGGGAGGCTACATCCTTAGAATTGTATGTCTTAGAGTCTCCTAAGACATGAATAAGTAATAACAGACTGGAATAACTGCAGGTGTAGGTAAAAAATGAATCATGAGAGACATTACTCAGCATAAATTGAGTGAAGAGCGTGGTAAGATTTAAACATTTGCTGCTTGTTATTTTTTTTTCCCAGAAATGTTATTATACTCTTTTCGCTCTTGTTTTCCATGGAATTTTGGGAAACTGACTCCATCCTTCAGAAATATCTACGTAACGTGACTTGTAAAAATATCAGCCATGTCTGAGATTACGCCAGTGTGAAAAGTCATTTTATTCATAGGACTGTTCCAATTCTATATTCGAGGGTGACATTTACTGCAACTTGGAGAACAAAAGTATTGTGACAATAAGAAAAACAGAAAGGGACGCACTTGAGGCTGTGAGAGCTCAGTCTCCTCTCTGTCTTTTTAGACCCTGTCCCTCCCAGTGGTGGTGATTGTTCACGGCAGCCAGGACAACAATGCGACGGCCACCGTCCTCTGGGACAATGCGTTTGCAGAGCCTGTGAGTGGATTCCTTGGGCTTGTGGAGCTCAAGATCTCAATGCTGGTGTCATGAATATCTTTCATATTTCTTCTTCCAAAAAACATTTTAAAAATGCTGTTATCCTAGGAGAGAAAGAATGTGGTAAGCGGAAGAGATATGAGCTTAACAAATGAGGCCGAGACCTCTGCCACCTCCTCACTCTGTGGCCAAGGGCAGCTCACTTGATCTCCCTGAGCTTTAGTTCCCAGTAAGAGTCTGCAGTACAGGGACAGTGTCATACAGTGGCATGGGTGGGAAGATTAAGTCTGATAATATGGAAAATGCTCATCACACAGACAGTACTCAATACATGTTCATTTGAATCCTAGGTAAGACCGTGAATGGGATTTGGGATTCCTAGGTTCCTTCTGGAAGTGGGACCTCTCAGGAGGTCACTTTAGCTTAGAAGCTGCTGTATGTCATCTTGCTTTTAATAAAGGAGAATGACTTTAAATGTCCTTTCCAGATTTTAGATTCCGTGATTTGTACCAAGTCTCTCATGAGGAGAGACCGAAGGCATGGATATAGGTTTGTGGGTGTATGTGCCTAGTGCTATCTGAGTACCCCTAGAGCACTCTCTGAAGCATTGCCCAACATCTCAGTGGACAGAGGTCTATGCAGTACATACTTCTAGTACAGAGGAGTCCGCAATGCATCAGAGAAGGGTTAGCACTAGACAGGCCCCAGAGTGTAGTGGTTAAGCACTGAGCAGTGAAGGCTGGATCCCATAGGGTCGACTGTGGCTAGGATCCTAATGGGGTCGAAAAGTGGTGAAAAATGCAGCGTCACTAGGCCCCATTGGGGTGGGGTGGGGGTGCCCCCCCCCCCCCCCCCCCCCGCCATTCTGGCTTTTACAAATAAAAGAGTTACCATTATTTGGGACATAATAGTATGTGCTTCTCTAATGGCTGATGCGAAAGTTCTTAGCATTCCCAACAATCCTCTTTAGAGAAAAATATTGAACTATAAAGGTGAGATTTTTTTATGAGATTCTACTGTGCTATGCTATAGACCTTTATTTCAAGGCTGCTGCTGCTTTTTTTTTTTTTTTTTTAGCTGTTTTTGCTATAGGGCGCATGCACTCGCCTGAAAGACAGAAAGAGACAGAGATACAGAAAGCAAGAAATCACCCCCCGGGGGGATGGCCACGCTGCAATCCCTTCTCCTCCATTCTCCTCTCAGGATCTTGGGCATGCATGCACACACGCCCGGCGTGAGTTTAAGCCACCAGGTCCGAGACTCAAACTGCGGTCAACTACACAGGAGTTCAGCGGCATAGCCATTATGCTAACTACTGGTCCCTAAGGCTTCTTTTAAAAAATACCTATGTGCAGCTTGCCCTGATAAGCCTCTTGGAAAAGATTACCACATTGTTTCTTATCTCCTTCCCTGCCTGTCCGAAGATTTCACTGCTTGTGTAGTTTAGGCACTTTCTGTAACATGTCTACCAAGCAGCTTGTCTAAGTTGGTAAACATTTTTACATCTTCAGTTATGTTAATGACCAATGTACATCTGATGCGATTTTCATTTATTTTGTTTATTTATTTTTGCCATAAGGCACATGTACTCTCTGTAGAGAGAAAGAGAGAGACAATGAGAGGGAAAGTGAGAAGTCACCCTTTTAGGGGTGACGGCCATGATGCAGTCCTTTCTCCTCCATTCTCCTGCTGGGATTTGGGCATGTACACATGCATGCCCAGTTTTCAGGCCACCAGGTCTGGGGCTAACTGCAGTGAGCCATGTAGGAATCCAGCACCTTAACCACCACGCCACCCTCTGGCCCCACATCTGATGCTATTTTAGAAATAAATACTTGTAAAAATGTATTATATAGATCTATTTGCCTACTTGACTGTCAAAAGTACATTTCAGCATTGTTTATACTAGCTGAAGACTATTACTTAGATTCCCATCTATGGGGGTCTGATAAAATACGGTATTATTCTTCCATAATATAGATTGTTTGGCAGCCATACAAAGTAATGAGTAATTTCTTTATGTGCTGATATGATACTGTCTCAGAAACAGTATTAAGTGTGGCACATATATTGCTATGGAATACGATTCAGCCATGAAATATAAGACCCTGGCATTTAATAGAAAGTGGGGGACCAGCAGTTGGCGTAATGGCTATGTCGCTGGACTCCCATGTAGTCAACCGCGGTTCACATCCCGGACCCGGTGGCTTAAAACTCAACGCCGGGCGCATGTGCGTGTGTGTCCAAGATCCCGAGAGGAGAATGGAGGAGACGGGATTGCGGCGTAGCCCTCCCCCTTGGGGTGTGATTTCTCGCTTTCTGTCTCTGTCTCTGTCTGTCTGGCGAGTACACGCGCCCTATAGCAAAAACCTCTCCAAAAAAAGAAAAACAAAGAGAATTAAAATAATCTAAAAAAGTGAAAAGCTGTTTGCTGATGATAATATGGATAGTAATGTCTTTGTCTTAACTGATATGCATGGTTAATTGTGCTGGAAAAAGAAATGTTATATACTGTAAAGATATATTGATTAAATGTAATATAAAAAAATAACAAGAGAGAAAGAAAAGAAATAGTATTAGGACCAGAAGTTGGTGTAATGGCTGTGTTGCTAGACTCCCACGTAGTCGACCACGGTTCGAGCTCTGAACCCCGTGGAGTGCCAGGCAGGTGTGCGTGCGTGCCCAAGATCCCAAGAGGAGAATGGAGAAGGGATTGTAGCATGGCCATCCCCCCTGGGGGGTGACTTCTCGCTTTCTGTCTCTCTGTCTCTCTCTGTCTTTCTGGCATGCACCCTATAACAAAAACCTCTCCCCCAAAAAAGAAAAGAAACAGTATTAAGTGAAAAAAGAGAGATGCAGGACATTGGGTTTTGAGCGACCATTTGTGTTTGGGAGCAAAAGGAAAAATTGTAGGTAATTTCAGGCATGTATTGAGTATGTTTGGCAATATACTCAAGGAATTAGATTAGATGTCTTTGAGGAAAAGAACCAGATTGCTGGGGAACAAGGATAAGAAGTGACTTCACTGTATGCCTGTCTGTACTTTTTTTCCCAAAGTTTTTTTGCCATAGGGCATGTACACTCACCAAAGAGAGACAGAGACAGAGTGAGAGGGGAAGTGAGAAATCAGCCCCTGGAGGAATAACCACATGCAATCCCTTCTTTTTCATTCTCCTCTAGGAATTTTGGGCATGCACACACACATACCTGGTGTGATTTTCAAGCCGCCAAGTCCAGGACTTGAAGCATGGTCAGCCATGTGTGAGTCTAGTGCCTTAACCACCACACCACCTGCTGGCCTCCCCTCTGTGCTTTTTTAAACTTTACATCAAGTGAAGAAATTACTTATTCAAAAGAAAATGTTGTAACAAAATAAAGTGAAATACTCTCACTGAATGGGATAAAAAGCAATTTGTTAAAAATCTGTATTCTGGGGGCAACAGATGGCAAAGCATATTTCAAGTCCCAGACCTGGTGGCTTGAAAAATGCCGAGTGGATCGGAACCAGCAGTTAGCGTAATGGCTATGTTGCTGGATTCCCACGTAGTCGACCGCGGTTCGTGTCCCGGACCCGGTGGCTTAGAACTCCCACTGGGCACGTGTGCGTGCGTGCCCAAGATCCTGAAAGGAGAATGGAGGAGAAGGGATTGCAGCGTGACCATCCCCCCTGGGGGGTGATTTCTCGTTTTCTGTCTCTATGTCTCTCTTTGTCTGGCGAGCACACGCGCCCTATAGTGAAAACCTCTCCAGAAAAAAAAAAAAAAATGCCGAGTGCATGTGCATGTGTGCCCAAAATACCAAGGGGAGAATGGAGAAGGAATTGCAGATAGCCATCCTCCCGGACGATGATTTCTCACTTTTCCTCTCACTGTCTCTGTCTCTCTGTCTGGCTAGCGCACGTACCCTGAGGCAAAAGCCTCTTTTTAAAAAATCCATATTCTGAATCAGTTTTTCTTTTTTTAGGAATTATTTATTTATTTATTTTTATTTATCATTTTTTAAAATTTGACCAGAGAGAGAGAGAGAGAAAGGAAGAAAGCAAGATGCCAGGTCTGAGACTTGAATCGTGGTTGGCCATGTAGGAATCCAACACCTTTAACCACCATGCCACCTGCCGGCCCCTTTTTTTTTTTAGAGAAATTTTTGGTATAGGGCACGTGTGCTCACTGGAGAGACAAAGTGAGAAACCCTCCCCAGGGGGGTGAATATACTGTAATCCCTTCTCCTCTATTCTCCTTTTGGGATTTTAGGCACACACATGCATGCACACACATGCACGCACACACGTGCCCAGTTGTTTTAAGCCACTGTGTCTGGGACTCGAACTGCAGTTGACTACATGGGAGTCCAGCAACATAATCATTACTCCATCTGCTGGTCTCCTGAATCAGTTTTCAATAAAATTGTCTAGCTCTCCATTTTCACTCTTCCAAACCTCGCTGTTTCCCTTTGAGCTAGAGTTCTTGGCGAAGAAACCAAGAGCAAGTGTTAGACATGAGTTTCTCACTCTCGCTCTACCTAGAGAGCCAGTCTTTTCGATTTCTCAGTTTCCAATGAGTTTACAATGTAAGAGTCGGACCTTGGTTATGTTTTGTTTTCCAGTGAGTTTACAATGTAAGAGTCAGACCTTGGTAGGATTAGTCTGTAGGTTTAGCAACTCATTTCCAAAACAGCAGAGAGCATGAGATTATCCTCTCTTCATGTGTGAAGAAGTAAAATGGAACCCTCTGAACATCACAGAACTGCATCTACCCCTCACCCCCCAAAAAAGCAAGTTTGAATTCTCAGGCTCAGCAAGACAAACGTTTGGAGCTACTTCTAGCCATCGATGTTTTTCTTTTGTGGCTTGAGGGAATAAATCATGCAACTGTTTTCTCATAAAAGTCTGGCCTCCCTCCCTCTAGGGCAGGGTGCCATTTGCCGTGCCTGACAAAGTGCTGTGGCCGCAGCTGTGTGAGGCGCTCAACATGAAATTCAAGGCCGAAGTGCAGAGCAACCGGGGCCTGACCAAGGAGAACCTCGTGTTCCTGGCGCAGAAACTGTTCCATAACAGCAGCAGCCACCTCGAGGACTATAACAACATGTCCGTGTCCTGGTCCCAGTTCAACAGGGTGAGGAGCGGCCGCCCCCCGCTGTTAGATCAGTCCCTGTAAACCAGATGCCTTCCGGTGTCTCCCCGCCCTGGGCCCTCGTTCTTCATGTTTCTAGAACAGACGTAGATGGGCAACTTGGACGTAATCCAGGACTCATATGGAAAGGCACATTGCGTGTTTTAAGTTAGGCTTTGTGTACAGTTAATGCAGTTTTGTCTTTATAAAAGAGGCAGAGCAAAGCAAATGTTAACACAGCTCAAGAAGTAAAGTTTTGATTGGAATACCATAGCTCAGTCCCATTCACTTTTTTATTATTACTTTTTTTTTTATTTGACCAGAGAGGGAGGGAAAGTGAGCAAGCAATCTACCAGGTCTGGGACTTGAACTGCAATCAGCCATGCGGGTGTCCAGCACTTTAACCCCACTGCCACCTGCTGCACCCAATGTTAACACAGCTCAAGAAGTAAAGTTTTGATTGGAATACCATAGCTCAGTCCCATTCACTTTTTTATTATTACTTTTTTTTTTATTTGACCAGAGAGGGAGGGAAAGTGAGCAAGCAATCTACCAGGTCTGGGACTTGAACTGCAATCAGCCATGCGGGTGTCCAGCACTTTAACCCCACTGCCACCTGCTGCACCCCCTTTACTCTTTGATGCCTCCTGATGTACAGGTTGACCTCCTGTGAGACCGTCAACCCACAAAAGGGACATGGATAAAAGAAACTTCTTTAAGCATCTGGCAATTAAAAAGTCACATGTCAAATCTTTGACTGATTTTAAATTTAACATTTTTTTTTAGTTTATCAGAGGGTGTACATGGTCGCTGGAATGAGAAAGAGGGAAAGTGAGAAACATGTGTGTTCCCCATTCCATGAGGAATGGTCACGTCGCAATCCCTTCTCCATTTCTCCCTCCTTTCAGGATTTTGGGCATACATTGCCCACGGGCCCGGTGTGTTTTTCAAGCTGCCAGATCAGGTATTCAAACTGCCCAGCTGGCCATGTGGGATCCAGCTCATGTAACCACCAGGCCACGGTCCTTTAAATGTAACTTTTCTACTTTTTTTGTTTTTAAACAATTGGCAGGTGGCACTTGTGCTTGCTGGAGAAACAGGAGAGAGAGAAAGCACCCCACAATTGGACATAGTTACACCAAAATTCTTTCTCCATTTCTCCATTCTATAGAGATTGGGAGGCACACACCAGGTGTTTGTTTTTAAAGAATTATTTATTTATCATAATTATTATTTTTTTAACTTACTATAGGGCATGTGTGCTCACTAGAGAGAGACAGAGGGAAAGTGAGAAAGCAAGCTGCCTGGTCTGGGACTTAAACCACTGTTGGCCACGTGGGAGTCCAATGCTTTAACCATCATGCCACCCACTGGCCCTGCTGGTATGTTTTATCAAGCTGCTGGGGTCGGGATTCAAACAGTACAATCAGCCATATGGGATCTGGGCCACAGGCTGATCCAACTTTCCTTATGTCCCCTAGTCCCTTAAATTTTTTTTTGAAGAATTATTTGTTTTATTTATTATTATTTTGCATGAGTTTCGCCATGGAGAGAGAAAGAAAGCAAGCTTCCAAGTCCAGGACTTGAACCTCAGTTATCCATGTGGGAATTCCAGCACCTTAACCACCACACCACCTGCTGGTCCCTGTTCCTTAACTGTTTTAAATACCCTTAATTCAGAGAGCTCATGGTCTCAGTCTTTTAGATGGTGTTGCATTAACAAGTTGGCCAATGCTGGTAGTAGGAGGTTTGATAAGGGAAACAGGTGGTCTCAATGGTCTATCTTTGCCATAGCAGTAAAGCCTCTGCCTTCTAATTGAATTAAATAGCTCCATTTTGCTGACAGCAGCTGGGAACATCTGCGTGATGAAGCCATCCTGCGGCCTTACAGTGTGGTCTAGGCCTGTTCAGATGTGTATCAGTTGGGCTTCTTGTTAAAATGTAGACCGATTCAGCAGGTCTGAGACAAAGCCTGAATTTTTTCCTTTCTCAGAAGCTCCTGGGGGTTGTCAATGCTGCTGATACAGACCACGCATTGAAAATAGCAAGGGGCTAGTCCGCCCAGATCCAGGTGAAAGTGTTCCCCGCAGGGCCCAGTGGGCATTGGTAATGACACTTCATTATGTTCCCTTTCTTTCCCCTTCTCCTCTCCATTCTGGTTTTTTATTGTAGGACCATTTGGTTAAGGGGAGGCAGGTATATTTATATGCTTTATTTGCCATTTAACTTTTGAAAACTGAAGTAGATGCAGTAATACTTCAAGCCTTCCTGTTTTCTTATGCTCATTGTTCTGTCTTCAACCAGGAGAATTTACCAGGACGGAATTACACCTTCTGGCAGTGGTTTGATGGTGTGATGGAAGTGTTAAAGAAACATCTCAAGCCTCACTGGAATGATGGGTGAGAATCACTTCCTCTTTTTGTTTTTTGTTTTTGTTTTTTTTGGAGAGGTTTTTGCTATAGGACACGTGCACTCACCAGAAAAAAAGAGATAGACAGAAAGTGAGAAATCACCCCCCAGGGCAGATAGCCACACCACGGTCTCTTCTCCTCCATTTTCCTCTTGGGATCTTGGGCATACATGCACACACACCCGGCATGAGTTTAAGCCACCAGGTCCAGGACTCAAATTGCAGTTGACTACATGGGAGTCCAACGATGTAGCCATCATGCCATCTGCTGGTCCCAAGAATCACTTCTTTGTGGTGTGTGTTTTGTTTTAGCTGTAGGGCACATGCACTTACAAGAGAGACAGAGACAGAGGGAAAGGAGAAAGCACTCCCTACCCCATGGGGAACGGTCACACCACAATCCCCTCTCCTCCATCTTTTCCTCCTTTGGGATGTTGGGCACATGTGCATATGTGCCCCACAGGTCTCTCAAGCCATCAGGCCCAGGGCTTAACCCACATGGCCAGTCATGTGCGATCTAGCTGCTCCAACCAGCAGGCCATGGAGCTGGTCTGAGAATTATCAATTAATCAGCAGTAGAGCATGAGGGTCTTCTTTCTGACATTAATACATCATCCTCTGCTTCTGCTCCTTTGGCCTTTGTGAACCAGGGCTATTTTGGGTTTTGTGAACAAGCAGCAGGCTCATGACCTGCTCATTAACAAGCCAGATGGGACCTTCCTGCTGCGATTCAGTGACTCGGAGATTGGGGGCATCACCATTGCTTGGAAGTTTGACTCTCGTGAGTACCCCACCTTTTTAAGACCCGTCTTGACTGTCTGTCCAAAGATATTCCCTTCTATTGCAAAATTAACAGTTTTTTGAGTACTTATTTGTTGGGGCCAGTACTAACAAAGAAGAATGAAAATATAGCTGTGACATAGCTGTTTGTCATGTGGCAGCCTATGGAAAACCCTGTTATGGGAAATAGTTACTAATTTCAGGAAACAAAAAAATAGAACCATGACACGGGTACCTGCATACAGCAGTCTGCACACAATCAATGGCTTCCCTTTTGAAGTATTTGACTTTTTATTGTTCCACCTGGAGCTTATTTCAGTGAAAGATTTTGTTGATGGGTTGGAGTCCTTAGAATAGAAATAAACTATTTCAATTATTCCTTTATCTGAATTTACATAAGAATATTGCCTTTGGCCATCTCTATCCAAAAATGCTAGCTCTTTCCTCTGACTCTCATGATAAGAAAAGAGCAGTTTCTTTTTTTGGGGGGGAGGGGAAAGGTTTTTGCTGTAGGGTACATGCACTCTCCAGAAAGACAGAGACAGAGGGACAGAAAGCAAGAAAGCACCCCCCAGGGGGGAATGGCCACACCGCAGTCTCTTCTCTTCCATTATCCTCTTGGGATCTTGGGCACACATGCACATGCACCTGGAGTGAGTTTAAGCCGCCAGGTCCGGGACTCGAACCACAGTCGACTACATGGGAGTCCAGCAGCATAGCCATTAACGCCAACTGCTGGTCTCAGAAAAGAGTAGTTTCTAGTTTGTTTTTTGTGACCGAAACATTTTAATAGCTTTTTTTCCTTTTTTTGCTATAGGACGTGTGCTTGCCAGACAGAGAGAGAGAAAGTGAAAAATCACCCCCCGGGGGAAATGGCCACACCACAGTCCCCTCTCCTCCATTCCCCTCTTGGGATCTTTGGCACACACGCACATGTGCCTGGCATGATTCTCAAGCTACCAGGTCTGGAACTTGAATTGCTAAATCAGCCATGTGAAATCCAACACCTTAACCTCCACATCACCTGCTGGTCCCACATTTCTTTTAAAGAATTATTGTATTTCTGGGGAACCAGCAGTTAGCATAATGGCTATGTCGCTGGACTCCCACGTAGTTGACTGCGGTTCACGTCCCGGACCCGATGGCTTAAAACTCACGCCGGGCGCGTGTGCGTGCGTGCCCAGGATCCCGGGAGGAGAATGGAGGAGAAGGGATTGCGGCATGACCATCCCCTCTGGGGGGTGATTTCTCGCTTTCTATCTCTGTGTCTCTGTCTGTCTGGCGAGCGCACGCACCCTATAGTGAAAAAAACCTCTCCAAAAAAAAAAAAAAAATTATTTTATTTCAAATTTATTTTTTATTATTATTTTCCAATGTGACCAGAGAGAGACAGACAGGGAGGGAAGTAAAAAGGGAAGCCACCGGGTCCAGGACTTGAACCACAGTTGGCCATGTGGGAGCCCAGCGCCTTTAACTACCATGCCATCTGCTAGTCTCCTGGCCCCACATTTTAATAGCTTTTAATAGCTCTTCTCTTTCCTCTGGCTAGTGGCATGCTCCCTAGCTTTCTTCCATACTTTTGTAGAGAGAATCGAGGTCAGGGTATATAAAAACTGTTTCTTCCAGAGAAGGAAGGTGGAATACTACTTGAACTTGAAATTACCTGACATCATTGGAACTGTGGGGGAGTGAGGCGTTCATCACCTGCTTTTCTACCCACAGCTTTAAAATACTGTTTCTGTTATTTTGAAATCGAGGTTGCTTTTGGGACAATTTTAATGGAAAGCTCGACTTTGCAGTATATTTTGAGTTTTAAGATTTCTTGTTTCAAAATCATGTTTAGAATGTGATTATTCTGTTTATTAATTTAGAGGAAAGAATGTTTTGGAATCTGATGCCTTTTACCACCAGAGACTTTTCCATTCGGTCCCTGGCTGACCGCTTAGGGGACTTGAGTTACCTTATCTACGTGTTTCCCGATCGGCCGAAGGATGAAGTGTACTCCAAGTATTACACACCAGTTCCATGCGAGCCTGCCACTGGTAAAAATGTTCGCATTCTGATTGGATTATGTTGTGGGTTTTGTGATATTTTTGTTGTGTGTGTGAGTGTGCGTGTGTGTGTGCGTGTGTGTGTGTGTTTCTCTTGCCTAGAAAACCTGCACAATTAGCGTTCTGCTACTGCTGTTTGAACAGTATCCAGGATAGATGTAAACCCCAGACTGTGTTCTTCGGTCATTCAGAAAACATTTGTGCCGCTGATCTCCAATGCCAAACTAAAAGAACAAATTCTTTTCTGTGTTTCTAAATTTTACCTGAGAATGTGTGTGCTCACCAGAGAGAGAAAGAGGAGTGAGAGAACACCCTCGTGAGGAATGGTCATACTACAGTCCCTCCTTCTTCTCTCCCTCCTTTTGGGATTTTGGGTGCCTGGCATGTTTCTCACACTGCTGTGTCTAAGACTCGAACCGTGCAGTTGGCCATGTAGGCGCCATCCACCTTAACCACCACACCACTGGCTGGCCTAGGAACAAATTGTGTCTAACACAAGCATAGCTCAAACAAAATTAGCTAGATAGAGATTTGTTTTTCTGTAATGGAAAGGTTTGCTGTTTTCTGGGCCTAGAAGTGTTACATATTTATTGTAAAAATTTCAGAAAAGTGTAAAAAAGAAAACAGACACTGTACCTGTCACATCCGGAGGTGACCTGCAAACAATGCAGTGGCTGTTCTTCCGCTCTGCATGGATAGTGTTCCTCCTTCAGTTCACTGTCAGGTGCTTACTCAGAACTTCCTGTGTGGAAGGTATGATCTAGCAGAAGGAAGGCAATGAACAAGTAAACAAACAGATATATTTATTTAGAAATAAATGCTTTGAAGAAAAATAAAGTAAGGTAAAGCGATAGAGGGGCGAGGGAGGAGAGAGTGGGTAGCATCTCAAAAGGAAGGTCAGAGAAGGCTTCTGTGAGGAGGCACTATTTGACTACAAAGTACAGAAACTGGCTTTTTTCTTCCCTTTTTTTTTTTTTAACAAGAGGTTTTTGCCTTAGGGCACATGTGGCACCAGACAAAGCGAGAGAGACAGACAGACAATGAGAGGGAAAGTGAGAAATCCCCACCCTCCCGGGGGGATGGCCATGCTGCAGTCCCTTCCCCACCATTCTCCTTCCAGGATCTGGGGCACATATGCACACACGCCAAGCCACCAGATCTGGGACTCAAACAGTGATTGACCATGAGGGAGTCCAGTGACATAACCATTGCACCATCTGCTGGCCCCAGAAGCTGGCTTTCTTACAGAGATCTAGAGAAAAAACATTCAAGGCTGAGATGAAAACCGTAAAAACCCTGAGACAGGAGTTGAGCTTGGTGTGTCTGAAAAGCTTTATGAGAGCCAAGGAGGCCAGAACCAGCTGAGCAAGGAATAGGGTGATAGGAGCTGAAGTCAGAGCACTTCCATTCTTGGAGTTCAAGGTGAAAGGTTTGGGTGTGGGTCATACTACATAAAATCTTTTGTGAGCTGATACTGTTTTCACTTAAATGTATATCCCGGACCAAGTTACAGGTCAGTAAATGCTATTTCCCACCATCGTGATGACTGACCGAGTTCCCTTATATGGTCACTCCAAGATGTATTCCTTATTGCTTAAGATACTTGCAATTTCAGTTACTCACTTTTTTTGGTTATGATTAATGTTAAGATAACCTGGTACATGCATCTTGCATTCATTTTCTTAGCACACATTTCTAAAGTAGAATCTGTGTCAAAGAGTATGTACCTTTTTTATTTTGAGGTTTTTTGCCACAGGATGCATGCGCTCACCAGAGAGAGACAGATAGACAAAGAGAGGGAAAGTGAGAAATAACCCTCCAGAGGGATGACCGTGCTGCAATCCCTTGTCCTCCATTCTTCCTCTCTGGATTTTGAGCACATATACACACGTGCCCAGTGTGATTTTCAAGCTGCCACCTGGCCTGGGACTAGAACTGCGGTCAGCCATGTAAAAGTCCAATGCCTTAGGACCAGCCAATGATGTAATGGGTACATTGCTGGAAACAGCCAGTGACAAGGACATTGGTTCTTCCAGTGGTTTCCATTTCGGGGTCTCACATTCTTTTCTATGACTGCACATGTGTCCTCTGTGATCTCCCACTGCCCGTCTTAATTTCGTTCCCTGGGACACAGAACAAATCCCATTCCTCTGCTGCATCTTTAGCTTTAATCTTTTAGAGATATATTTTTTCTTTTTATAACTAGGATGTAACTAATGCTTGACTTTGACTTATAGTGAAATACCTATTTTTTGTAGTTTGAAGATTTTATTAAAACATCCAAGCCAACATGGAAAATATCTTGACTTTTTTTTTTTTTTTTGCTAAAAGGTGTGCACTCACCAGAGAGAAGGGAGAGAGAGAGAGAGGAGAAAGCAATCCCCATAGGGAATGTTTATGCTGCAGTCCCTTCTCCGTCTCTCCATCCTGTTAGGATGTTGAGTATGCGTGCACACGTGCTCAGCACATTTCTGAAGCTACTGGACCTGGAACCAGGTAGTTGGCCATGTGGGATCCAGCCACTTGACCCACCACGCCATGGAGCCGGCCTAGTAACCTGATATTTTGTTTTGTTGTTGAGCTTCTTGTCTGCCAGATCTTCCTAACAGATATGTCTTAGCCTAAGATACAATTAGGGGGTTGAGCCCTGGCCTAAGAAAACGTGTGATTCTTGGCCCAGGCGTGGCACAGCACTGGTGGGGTGTTCTGCAGTGCTGGAAGCTGTAAAGATCAGGGTTCAGTTCCCGGTTCACCTCTATGTGCCAGACCTATGTGTGAGCCAGTGACCCTGGCTGGGAAGGCTGGGGGAGGGAAACCCTGCTGAGGGTGCATGTCTTTCTCTTGCTCAATAAATAAATAAACTTTTTTTTTTAAGAAAAAGGACGTGATTCTTAAGGAAGATCACATTTTCATTTCATTTGAGAACTTTCTCACCACTGTTCTCTCCTTGGCAGCTAAAGCCGTTGACGGGTATGTGAAGCCACAGATCAAGCAGGTGGTCCCCGAGTAAGTGTCCAGGGACCGACTCTGGTCTTCTGCTGTCACCTTGGGTTCTCCTCCCCACACTGCCACCCTCCCATCCCTAGGCCAGTATTCTGATGTCCTGGGAACCCTGGCTCAGCCCTGGGAGGGAAGTGGGCTTGGCCGTGCCCCAGGCCAAGCACCTTCTTTGTCCTTCTTTACCCTGAAAAAGTCTTAAAGATGCCCCCCAAGTCCCTGCCTAAGGCAGCTGCTACCCAGGCTCCCTGCAGCTGGGCTCTGCTTCCCTTCCTCTGCAGGTTTGTGAACGCATCCGCGGACGCCGGAGCCAGCGCCACCTACATGGACCAGGCCCCCTCCCCAGCCGTGTGCGCCCCGACTCACTATAACATGTACCCACAGAAGTAGGTTGTGTTCTCCGGGGTCTGCAGGGGAGGACCTGGGGACTTGGCCTCTGGGTAGAGCCCCGAGAGCTGGTGGGCAGAGCAGCCCAGGGCTCTTCCAGGTCTGAGGGCACCGGCTCAGGCCTGGCTCTGGCCTATGGGAGGAAGAGATTCATGAAGAAGATAGTGGTAGTTTAGAGGGGGCTTGGGCAAACATCATCTGCCCCTCTCGAAGTGGAGTTAGTCTTGCTCTGAGGGCCGAGTAGACTGATGTGTCCGGACAGCCAGTACAGGACAACTAGGAGGTGACGAGTCAGTCTCTCCATGCAGCTAGCAAAAGCTGCTCCCAGTGTCCCCATCACTAGTTCTTTTCAGGCCTGAGGCTGAGGGGACGGGCAATATTAGGCTGCTCACCTGGTAGGCTGCAGGGTTTGGGGTGGTCTCCGACCAGCTTATCCTCTCCCCCTTCATCTCTTTTTTTTTTTCTTTTCCTCCCAAGCCCCGACTCTGTTCTTGACACGGATGGAGATTTTGATCTGGAAGACACAATGGACGTGGCGCGGCGGGTGGAAGAGCTCTTGGGCCGACCGATGGACAGTCAGTGGGTCCCTCACGCACAGTCGTGACCCGACCTCGCCGCCTTCAGCTTCTCCGTCCTCGCCAGGGGAATTACTCTGTGGATGTTTTAATTCCATGAATCGCTTCTCTTTGGAAACAATACTCATAATGTGAAGTGTTAATACTAGTTGTGACTTTAGTGTCTCTGTGCATGGTGGCACCAGTGAAGGGAGTGTGTGTGCGTGTGTGCGTGTGTGCGTATGCGTGTAAGTTTGCACGTCGTGGTGTTTCTCCCCCAGCTGTCGAGAGGTTAGCTGCAGATTGACGCCACAGATAGAGGCCATGCTTGTTCTTGCCTTGTGTGAGAAGGCAGTTCGTTCTGTGAGCCCGGAACTTAGCTGTGTGTCCGAGGGGTGGCTGTGCGAGTCGGGCAGAGGCAGGAGGCAGCACCTCCTCCCTGCTAAGTCCGCCGCTCTGTCCGCCAAGCAGACAGAAACCATGACTGCTTTTCTTCTGAATAGGTAACTGCCTGTTGGCAAAGAAGGCTGGTTCTCCTCCTTCCTTGTCCCCATCCCTGTGTTCTTGGGTTGGAATGGGGAAAGGGGCAGCAGACCAAGGTTGCTGGGCACCGGAAGTCACAGATGTTGGATGGGTTTTCAAATGGGTTAGCACATAATTTGTCTAAACGTTCTCTTTGTCCTTCCCTCCCTCCTCGCCCCCCTTCCCTTCCTCTCTCTGGAATTGCCGCTCAGTTCTGTGTGTGCTCATGTGGAGGCACATTTGAGGAAGTCAGAGGAAAGAAAGGGTCATGTAAGAGCCTGCCGTGCACTCTCCGTTGCGGAGGGAATGCCTTCCCTGGCTCCCAGGCGCTGAGAGTGTTGCTTGTAACCCAGGGACACTGCCATTCTGGTCTGTTCATCCTTCCTCCGTGCTGCTGGAGACACCGTCTGGTCTGGGGTTTTCTTAATGCTTATTGACAATGGCTTTTTGCAAATGTCGAATGGTGTTTTTGTTTCTAAATCGGGTGTTTCTTGTTTTCCCTTCCCACCCTGACTTGACATCAGAATTCCCTCTTCCTGCAGCAGGACCTGGGTCATTGGTACCCAGTCACCTCATTTCTTTTCACTGTTGACACATGATGTCTTGAGGAAGAGGTGGCAGGGGTGTGGTCTGCACCTGGGGCCAGCTTGTCCAGCAGTGGTCACCCTGCTTTGGGGTGCGGTGTCATGCATAGCTGATTTGGGGAAATGCAGCCAGTGGGTTTGCTGGGAAGCTCGGTAAAGTATAAAAACTAGGCCTCAGCACAACCCACCATTCCTTCTGTAGCTTTACCAGAAGGGAGGAATGGGCCATGGCAGGTGGGGGGAGGCGTGCGCAGGTGTAGCTGACAGGTAGGGCCTCAAAGTCCCCCCTGGACCCCCTCTCCAGAGGAAGGGCATGACCACACCCAGGAGAGGATGGCCCTAAAAACCTTATTTTTATACATTCAAGTAAATAAACATATTTTTTTTACAAAAATAACTTCTAAACTTATCAGTGTTTTGCTGTTAAAGGAAAAGATTCCTCTATAGTAAATTATTTATTGGAAGATGACTTTTTTCAAAGCTGCTGTTTGCCTGGGCTTGGTTTCATACACTGATTTATTTTTCTAGAATTGCTGCCTCTGAGGAGCGGACTGGCCCTCCAGGATATGACTCTTGCCTATCCCTTCAGAGTCGATTAGAACTCCCACCACAAGGGGGCTTGTGGGGGAAGGTGGCAAGGAAAGCCTCAACACTCAGGGCCCCAGGCTTTCTGAGCCCTCCCCGGCCCTCGGACATCACCAGCATTGGGCCTCCTTGTTCCAGTGACAGTGGCAGGGGTGGGGCCCGACTTGCTTTCGGATGGCTGGTGGACCCAGTGCCAGGGCCCACTGAGGGGAGAGCAGCCGGGCAGTCCCAGGCAGCCCCGGCTCATGTTAGAGCTGGCATGGGGACTGGGGGGAAGAGGGCCAACCAGTGCAGCTTCCCTGGTGCGGGGCTCCCAGGCCGAGCTGCCCTCGAGTTTACTGAGGCTGGGCCTAGGGATGGGAGAGATTCCAAATGAAAGGCGCACGCGCTATCTGCATTGTATTTTCTCTCTTCTCCCTGTCCTGCAAACCACAAGAGGAGGCCACAGCGAGTCTTGACCCCCTCGGCCTCTCACCCACTCCCAGACCCACCCACACAGGTCCTCAAATGTCTCCGCTCAATGTGTGGGATGTGCAGGGTTTTGTAGGGGGGTGGGGGAGACTAAAAACGAATATAACTTAAAAGTATACTTTTTATAATTTTTCTTTTTAAAACTTTGTGAAATTCAAATACATATTTTAGTGTCAAGGCAGATTAGTATACAGCCACCAAAAAAGTATTGTGTACAATTTGGGGCAGTCACAAATTGTGTATTTTATGTTACAATAAAGACTTCCTCTGAAAGGACAGTATTGAGTCTTGGTTTTATTTCCATCCCATGGTGTGGGCTTTAATTGGCTTTCATGTACATCGTAAGTGTGACTCTGAAAAACAGAAGGAGCTGGGAATTGGCTGCCTCGGCGGGTGTGGCACTAGTTCTGATGACAGGGCATTTCTTCTTGCTCCTGTAATGTTCTGAAAGTTAGAATGACAGCCTTCATCTCCTGGCCTCCTCACACTCTTCCTGCTAGGAAGCTCATCCTTGACACTTGGCGCATTTAGAGCGCCTGCCCAGAGCCAGGCACTGCCACCTGGATGCTTGAGGAAAGGCAGCTAACAACCGTTGTGATGGGACGTAGGTTCACGCTTCCATAAAGGCATTCCCCAGGTCTTACAGAAGAACAAGGGGACCAACAATGAAGAACTTGAACTGACTTTTTTTTTTAAAGAATTATTTAATTTTATTTATCATTATTATTTTTAAATTTGCTGCAGGACACATATGCTCACTAGAAAGGCGGGGGGAAGCGGGTGGGGGCAAGAAAGCAAACTGCCAGGTCTGGGACTCAAACTGTAGTCAGCCATGTGGGAGTCCAACACCTTAACCACCACATCACCTGCTGGCCCCTAAGCTTTTTATTTTTGGAACTATTTATTTAATTTTATTATTATTGTTTTCCAGTTTGCTATAGGGTACATAGACTCACAAGAGAGAGAGAGAGAAAGTGAGAAAGCAAACCATCAGGTCCAGGACTCGAACCACAGTCGACTATGTAGGACTCCGGTGCCTCAACCGCCACACCAACTGCTGGCCCCAAACTGAGTCTCAAAGAGCAAATAGGAGTTACGAAAGGAAAAAGCACTTAGCCAGAGGGGCGAGCACAGTAGGCCCAGAGACGTGGGACAGCATGTCTGGCTGGAGTAAGGGGTATTTCATGCTCCTCAGAATTGCAAGCATCAGAATCTCCTGGAGAACTCCTTAACAGGTTTCTGGGCCCCACCCAGAGCTTCTGAGTCAGTAAGTCGGGTGGGGCCTGAGCATTTGCATGTCTAACAGGTTCCGGGTGATGCTGGTCCAGACACCACACTTTAAGGACTGATAAGTAATGAGGCTGCAAAGCAGGCCGGGAGAGAGTACAGGGACCTAGCGTGCCAGGATCGGTATTAATTTCAACCGCGCATGAGGGTGTGATGGAATCTTTTCACCTGAGCATGCGGGTAAGCGGTGGAATCTTTTTTTTTGGAGAGAGTTTTGCTTTAGGGTGCGTGCGCTCGCCAGAGAAACAGAGAGAGACAGAGAGACAGAAAGCAAGAAATCACCCCCCACCCCAGGGGGGATGACCACGTGACAATCCCTTCTCCTCCATTCCCCTCTCAGGATCTTGGGCACGCACGCATATGTGTCCGCAGTGAGTTTAAGCCACCAGGTCAGGGACTCGAACCACAGTCGACAACATGGGAGTCCAGCGACATAACTATTACACCAACTGCTGGTCCTTTTCAAGCAAGGAATGACCAGACTTTTTTTTTTCAAGAAACACTTCTCCAGTGACACAATGTATGGATTTAAAGAGAGGTCAAACAGGGACCAGCAGTTAACGTAATGGCTATGTCGCTGGACTCCCATGTAGTCAACTGCGGTTCGCGTCCTGGACCCGCTGGCTTAAACTCACGCCAGGGGCGTGTGCGTCCCGGGATCCCAAGAGGAGAGTGGAGAAGAAGAGATTGCGGCATGGCCATCCCCCCTGGGGGGTGATTTCTCTCTTTCTATGTCTCTCTCTCTCTCTTTCTGGTGAGCACACGCACCCTATAGCGAAAACCTCTTAAAAAAAAAAAAGAGAGAGAGGTCAAACAGGAAATCAGGAAGTGGCTGAAAGACTGTTTCAATAGTCCAATCAAAAGGAGATGAGGCTCCACACTGATCCTGCAACAGAATTGCAGACCAAGTGGCGGACGACCAGTGTTGGGAGCAGGATTGAAGTCTAGACTGATTCGAGTTTCTGGCTTGGAAAGGATTGAGACACCCTCACTAAGATGAAGAGAGAGATACAGGCAGAAAAGGTTGGGGAGAAAGGTTGTGAGTGCAAGAGCTGGACTTAACAAGTTAGGGTGTCCAACTAGATGTATGGTTGCAGAGCCTAAGTGAGTTATCGGGGCTGAGAGAGATTGCGATGGGGGAGAAGAGCGTGTTACTGTCTAGGCGGTGTGGAAGCAGTGAGTGAGCACATGAAGAAAAAGAAGAAGGGGAACTGAGAAGCGCAAAATACCCTTTACTCCAGCCAGATATGCTGTCCCATGTCTCTGGGTCTCTTTCTCTCTTTCTCTCTCTGTCTCTGGTAAACGCACATGCCCTCTGGCAATTAAAAAAATTTATTAGAACTAATTGAAAGTTTTTTTTTATAGGTTTGAAGAATACAGTATACAAATCAATTGTATTTCTATACATTTGAAATCAACAACCCCAAAATAAAATCAATAAAAATATTCAGTGGCATCCAATTGTCATCCTAGCTACTTGGGACTCTGAGGTAGGATTGCAAGTTTGAGGTCAGCCAGGCCACCATGGCAAGACTCTGCTGTTAAAAAAAAAATAATAATAGCCTTACAATAATAAATTATTAAGGGATTTAACAAAAGTACAAAATTTACACTCTGAAAACTATAAAACAATTGTTGACAGACCAGTAGTTGATGGTGTAATGATTATGTTGCTGGACTCCCACATTGTTGGTCATGGTTCAAGTCCCAGACCTGGCAGCTTAAAACTTATGCTGGGTAAATGTGCCCAGGATCCTAATAGGAGAATGGAGGAGAAGGGATTGTGGCGTGGCTATCCCCTGGGGGAGGGGGGTAATTTCCCACTTTCTGTCTGTCTGTCTCTCTGGCGAGTGCATGCTCCTTATAGCAAAAATCTCTCAAAAAAGGAAAGAATAAGAACATTATTTAAAGGAATTAAAGATCTCATTAAATGAGGGAAAAAATTCCAAATTTTTGTATTGGAAGATTTAACATGAATATATAGATTAAATGCAATCCCTATCAGATTACCAGATGACTTCTTTGTAGAAATTGACAAGCTGATTGAAAAATTTGCATGGAATTGCAAGAGAGCCAAGACAATTTTGAAATACAAAGAATAAGGCCAGTTGGTGGTATGATGGTTAAAGCAACTGGATTTCACATGGCCAACTGTGTGGTTTGAGTCCTGGACTCGGCAACTTGGGAAACACTTTGGACACATGCATGCGTGTGCCCGGAATCGAGAAGGGATTGCCATGTGGCCAGCGCCTATGGAGGAGATGCCTTCTCTCTCTCCATAGAGCACAAGTACTCTATGACAAATTCTTTTTTAATAATTATTTTATTTAACTTTATTTATTTTAATTTGACCAGAAAGAGACAGAGAGAGAGATAGATGGAAAGTGAGAAAGCCAGCTGCCAGATCCAGGGCTTGAATTGCAGTTGGCCATGTGAGAGTCCAGTACACTTAACCACCACACCACCTGCCGGCCCCTCTATGGCAAATTAAAAAAATATAAGGGGCCAGCAGGTGGCATGGTGGTTAAGGCAGTGGACTCCTGCATGACTGACTATGGTTCAAATACTGGACCCAGCAGACTTGAAAATCATGCTGGGTGCATATGCATGCGTGCCCAAAATCCCAGCAGGAGAATGGAGGAAAAGGGATTGCAGCATGGCCATCCCCTCCTGGGAGGGGGTTGATTTCCCACTTTCTCACTGTCTCCCTCTGGTAAGCACATGTGCCCTGTGGGGGGAAAAAAAAAAAAAGAAAGAAAGTAGAAGTATTCACACTTTCCAATTTCAAAACTTACTGCAAATCAATGGTAATCAACATGGTATGATAATGGCAAAAGGATAAACATATAGGTCAGTGGAATAGAATTCGGAGTCCAGAAATAAACCAGTGTCTATGGTCAACTGGTGTGTGTGTGTGTGTGTGTGTGTGTGTGTGTGTGTGTGCGTGCGTGTAATGTTTTAAACAGCGTCTCGCTGTTGCAATCCCCTGCCTAGAATTACAAATGGGGATTACATCGCAAGATCTGATGTGGTGACAGGACAAAAAACAAGCAAACAAAAAACATCGGGATTATAGACAAGTGCTACAACACCTAGCATTTCAACTGATCCTTGACAAAGCTGCTGTGTAGTGGCGAAAGAATAGAATTTTCAGTAAATGGCACTGGGACAACTGGATTGCCACATATAAAATAATGAAGTTGGACACTTACCTTATACCCTATACAAAAATTATTCAAAATGGATCAAAGACCTAAATTTAAGAACTACATGACATTGAATCTGGCAATGATTTCTTGGCCATGACACCAAAAGAAAAGCATCAGATGATACTATCAACAGAGTGAAAATGCCACCCACAGGATGGGAGAAAAAGTTTCCAAATCATATATCTAATAAAGGATCAGCATCCAGAAAATAAGTAACTCCTACAACTGAACAAGGCCAAAACCCAGTTTTTAAATGGGCAGAGGCAGGACCAGCAGATGGCAGAATGGTTACGTCACTGAATTCCCAAGTAGTAGACTACAGTTCGAATCCCAGACCCAGCAGCTTGAAATTCATGCCAGGTATGTGTGAGTCTGTGCTCAAGATCCAAAAAAGGAGAATGGAGGAAAAGAGATCGCAGAGCAGCCATCCCCCCTGGAGATGATTTCTCACATTCTGTCTCTCTGGCAAGTGCACAGGCCCTGTAGCAAAAAATAATAATAATAAATGGGTGAGGGGACCAGCAGTTAGCATAATGGCTATGTCGCTGGACTCCCATGTAGTCGACCGCGCGGTTCGCGTCCCAGACCCGGTGGCTTAAAACTCATGCCAGGCGCGTGTGCATGCGTGCCCAAGATCCTAAGAGGAGAGTGGAGGAGAAGGGATTGCTGCATGGCCATTCCCCCTGGGAGGTGATTTCTCGCTTTCTGTCTCTCTGTCTCTCTCTGTCTTTCTGGCAAGCACACGCACCCTATAGCAAAAAATAATAATAATAATAATAAATGGGCAAAGACCGGCCCTGTAGCCTGGCTGTTAAGAGAAGCTGGGTCTGGGGACCAGCAGTTAGCGTATTGGCTATGTCGCTGGACGCCCATGTAGTTGACCGCAGTTCAAGTCCCGGACCCGGTGGCTTAAACTCACGCCGGGCGCATGTGCATGCGTGTCCAAGATCCTGAGAGGAGAATGGAGGAGAAGGGATTGCGGCGTGACCATCCCCCCTGGGGGGTGATTTCTCGCTTTCTGTCTCTATGTCTCTCTCTGTCTGTCTGGCGAGTGCATGCGCCCTATAGCAAAAATCTCTCAAAAAGAAAAAAAAAGGGAAGCTGGATCCACTTGATATTGACCAGGCAGTTCAAATCCTGGCCCCTAGTGTTAGAAAACACAATGGATGGGGACCAGCAGGTGGTTAAGGTGCTGGACTCCCAGTCGACTGCAGTTGGAGGTCTGGACCTGGTGTCTTGCAACAAACCAGGTGTGTGTGAATGTGTGCCCGAAATCTTGAGAGGAGAATAAAGAGGGAATTGGGGGTGATTTCTTGCTTTCTGTCTCTCTGTCTCTCCAGTGAACACATGCCCTACAGCAAAAAAGATCCACAATGGGTGCATGCATGTCTCTCCAGTGAACACATGCCCTACAGCAAAAATCTCCAAAAAAGATCCACAATGGGTGCATGCATGGGCAAAAATCCCTAAATCTCCACAAGATGGAGAAATGGAGGATAAAGAAATTACAGCATGACCACACCCCATGAGAGATTGCTTTCTTCCTTCTCTTCTCTCTCTCTCACTGGAGTGAAGGTGCCCTCTGGCAAGTAATTAAAAAGAAAAGAGCAGGCCAGCCTGTGTTAAGGTGGCTGAATCCCACATGGCCCACTATGCAGTGTAAATCCCAACCTCGTGACTTGGAAAACATGCCAGCCTGTGTGCGTGTGTGTGTGTGCGTGTGTGTGTGTGTGTGTATGCCCAAAATTCCAAAAAGGAGAACAAGATGGGGGAAGAAAGGATTTGTCATGACCATGCCCCATGAAGGGCACTTTCTTGCTTTCACTCTCTCTCTTTCTCTCTCTGGCAAAAGCACATGCCCTCTGGCAAAATTTAAAAAAAAAGAAAAGAAAAGTAACCGCAAGGTCTCAGTAAGATAAAAAGAGTGAAAGTGAGGTAGGAAAACAGAGTTTGAGGGCAGATCATCTAAAGAAGCTCAGGTGTCAAAAGAAGAGAGTTATTCAGCACTACCTAGAGCAGGAAAGAGTTCCAAAGGAGGGTCTTCAGTGTTTGGAGAGCCTAAACCAAGGGCACAACTGGAGGAAGAATTTGACCTTGGACATGAGGAGAAGCCCTCAGCCTAGCGTCCAGGTTCAGCTTTACTGCCAGAGGGGGGCGCTTCACCGTGGTGGGTGCCTTCAAGAAACGAAACTGCTTCCAATCATAAAGAAATATTCCTTGGGGTAAAGCCAATAAGCTGACACAAATGGTAACAAATGGTAAGGTGATAAACGGTGCCGTGAAGTTGTCTTGCTTGAGGGCTGACATGTATGTGCTAGATTGGATGAGGAGACTTAAAAAGTTCATGGAAGAGACCAGCATATGGCGTAATTAGTTATGTCCCTGGACCCCCACTAGTGAACTGCGGTTTGAGTCCTAGACCTGGTATCTTAAAACTCACGTGAGGTGCATGTGTGTGCATGCCCAAATTCCCGAGAGGAGAATGGAGGAGCAGGCACTACAGCATGGCTATCCCCCCTGGGAGTGATTTCTCACGTTCTGTCTCTCTCTGTGTCTCTGGCGAGCACACATACCCTATAGTAAAAAATCTCTCTCTAAAAAAATAAAACCAAGAAGTTCATAGAAGATGCATATTATAAAAAGAAACCATGTATGCTTTCAAAATATTTTGGCCCAAAATAAATTAATTCCATTTCCCCTCAAAAATTTTGAAGTGCCCTTGTAGCTTGTCAATATGAAAGGGTGAGAGTTCTTTGTCTTAGCGATTTTTTTTGCAGATAGCTTGTGGTGCACATCACATTTTGGTTTAATGCTTACTCGGCAGTAAAATTATTTTCTTTCTCTATCAGCTTTGTGGAGGAAACTTCTGGGGTGGGAGAAGATTGCATTTTTTTTTTAACAGTTCTTAAGCTTGAACCTGCTCCAGGATGGAGCGTGCCCCATTCCCAGTTCAGGCTGCTTAATGGCGCCTTTTTCACACTCAGCTTTCTCTTCCTTCACCTGCATGGGTTTAAGAACCACCCTACTCTGGCCCTGACTCCCCACTGACCAGCCTGGGCCGGCATCACGGAGCACACTGCCCTTAAAGGAGAAGGGCCCCTTTAAGAACACCCCAGCTCCGCCCTCAGGGCCGTGGCCGGATTTCCCTGTCTGGGCACCACCCTTTAAAGCCATCGCTCCACTATTCTGGCCGGATGTGTACTGGGACCAGAGGCACTGAAGGGCCCTGGGTGCTGGGAGAAGGCAGTAGTGGGCTGGGGCAGATGCATGTGGGCATGGACCCACTGCCCCAGGCTGAGGAAGGACACAGAACTGGGACAGGGTGGATCCTGAGAGAAAGTTAAGCCACTCGAGAGTGGACAGAGATGTCATCTGTTAAGCTGCCGCTATGTGCCAGGCTCTGTGCCAAGCCCTGTCGGTGCCTTCTGAGAGAGGTATTTTAATTCCCAGTTCACAGATAGGGAAACGGAGCTCAGAGCAGCTAGCTGAATTGCCCAGCGCCGCACAGCTGACCACTGGCAGAGGGAGGATCTGAACTCAGGTCAGTGGGACTCCAAAGGCTTGGTGGTTTCTCCTCTGCATTGCCCGTCCAGTGACTTCTTCCCAAACTGTTTTTCGGGTTCTTCTGTGTGCAATAGAGTGTGGGGGGGAACATGGGCTAACCCCTCATCGCCTCGCACTAGGAATCCTTTCTCTACCAGGAGCTGCTCTGAGATGTTGTGGCCCCTGCTGTTCCTGCTGCTGTTCCCGCTGTTCCTCCTGCTACTGTTGCTGCTGCCACCATTGGCTGTGCTTGGGCAGCAGCGGTCCCAAGATGCCAGGCTGCCCTGGCTTGCTGGCCTCCAGCACCGTGTGGCATGGGGAGTCCTGAACTGGGTAGCGGCCTGGCAGCAGTGGAGACTGGAACAGAGCACGCTGCATGTGGGCCTGAGCCAGCAGCAAGCCCTGAAGTGGTGTCTACAGGAAGCCCGGAGTCCCCACTGTCCCCTCAGGGAGAGCACAAGTGAGTTTCCAAGGGCCTGGGAGGTGACCCAAAGAGAAGGAAACATCACAGTACAATTAGATCCCAGAACCCGGAAACCCCACTCCACCACCTGGCAGACCAGAGACCCATGCTGGGTCCTTCCAGCCCCCTCCTTCCAGCCTCGTCTGGGTTCCTTCTTCAAGGCTCACCAGTATTGCTTGAAACTTGGGAAACTGACTTCATATAGAGTTTCTGGTGTCTTGGGGTTACAGACCTGAGCACTTTCCGGAATCATCTCCCCCTGACCAAGGCTGATCAGGCCCAGGAGGAAGAGTGTCGTGGGCAACTGCTGTCCCCCACCTCAAACCAGTACCATGGGGAGGCCTCTCTGCAGGTAAACCAGGTTGGCCAGAGCCCAGCCCCATCAGACACCCCTACTTGCCAAATCCTCTTATCAAGGTGGGCAAAGAACCCCCAGACTGGGACTCAGGGTCTGGCTTGGAAACCAGATCAACATCCTCTCTTGTCTCTCTCCAGGCCACCTTGTTGGGTCTGGTAGCCCTAAACAAGGCCTACCCAGGAGTGCTGGCTCCAGGAGGCACCGCCCGAGTGACCTCTACATCCCCTTGGCCCAGCCCCCTCCCCTGGCCTGGCCATGCCCTGGGCCATGTTAGCCCCCCTGAAGCCAAGGACCCTGGGGCCCTGCTGCTGGAGGCGCTGAGGTCCCCAGGGCTGAGGGCACTGGAAGCCGGGACTGCAGTTGAACTCCTGGACGTCTTCTTCGGCCTGGAGGCGGATGGCGAAGAGCTGGCAGAGGCAATAGCTGCTGGGAACCCGGGAGCGCCTCTCCCTGGACGGGCAGCGGAGCTGCGGGAGGCCCTAGAGCAGGGCCCCCGGGGACTGGCCCTTCGGCTCTGGCCAAAGCTGCAGGTGGTGGTGACACTGGATGCGGGAGGCCAGGCCGAGGCTGTGGCTGCGCTCGGGGCCTTGTGGTGCCAAGGCCTAGCCTTCTTCTCTCCCGCCTACGTTGCCTCTGGAGGTCAGCGGGACTCAGGGCAGTGAGGTGGGGCAGAGGCCGGAGGTCACATAGCCAGCTGCCTTGCATTGAGCTCTACATAATCATTTTATTTAATCCACCCCAGCATCCTGAATAGAAGGAATTAGCAGCTCCATTTAACAGATGGGGAGACTGAGGCTCATAGAGGTAGAGAGTCTGGCACGACTTCAGGCAGCACCAGGATTGACTCCCCGGTCTGCTACCTCCAGACCCACTGCACTCTGCGTCTTCCCAAGTAGGGCCTCAGAGGCAGTGCCATGAGCCTGGGGAGCCAGGAAGAAGGGGTGGAAGGGCAGCAGTAACGTCAGGTACACAGAGGATTGGGGCTTGAGGTCCAGGGTGTGGCGCTATGGCCTAGCAGAAAGCAGTGGTGTCACCAGATGATGAGGGGCTGCTTTGCTCCCCACAGCGGTGGTGGGCCTAAACCTATGGCCAGAGCAGCCCTGTGGGCTCTACCTTCTGCCCCCTGGAGCCCCCTTTATTGAGCTGCTCCCAGTCCAGAATGGAGCCCAGGAGGAGGCTGCCTCTACCTTCCTTCTGGCCAAGGCCCAGAAGGGCAAGGAGTACGAGCTGGTGCTGACTGACCACGGCAGCCTGACCAGGTGATCACCCGCCCAGCCCCTGCTGCCTCAGGCCCTCTGGACCCTGCCAGGAGCCATGGCATAAGTTAATGGGCCCATGGCCCATCTCACTCCCACTCCTCCCAACCAGATGCCGCCTGGGTGATGTGGTACAGGTCGCTGGCACCCATAATCAGTGTCCAGTTGTCAGGTTCATCTGCAGGTAAGTGACTCCCTGGGAAGCTGGGGGCTGTCCTTGTGTCCTGGACCCTACTTCCTCCTCTACCTCCTGTCCAGGCTGGGCCAGGCCCTGAGTGTGCGAGGAGAAGACATTGGTGAGGACATGTTCTCTGAGGCCCTGGGCCGGGCTGTGGGGCAGTGGCCAGGGGCCAAGCTATTGGACCATGTCTGTGTGGAGAGCCGTGTTCTGGGTAAGCTTCTGCACGGGCTCCTGCCTCCTGCACACGAATCATTTACCCTCCAACCCATACCCACCGTGCCAGGAGACCTCTAGGAAGCAGGCGAGACTCAGCCTCCTGCTGATCCTAACAGACCTTCCCCCGGGAGCTCCCATACTTCCTGCTGCGGTATCGGTATCGGTATCGGTATTGGGCCGTTTTCTTTCCTGGCCGTCTCATATTCAGGAGCAGGCTCTAGGTTCCTCTCTATCTACCCCACTCTCTACCCAGAAATTCTCTCTTCCTACAAACCTCAGAGCGGGGAGGAACAGATGGGGGCAGAGGGTGTTGGCTTTGGAAGGTCTTGGAAAGTATGTGAGCATGTGGGGGGTGTCCACAGATTCCTCCGAGGGCTCCGCTCCCCACTATGAGGTGTTTGTGGAGCTGAGAGGGCTGAGGAATCTGTCAGAGGAAAATCGAGACAAGGTAAAAGGGATGGAGATGTTCCCTTCCTTCCCTTCTGTCTGCATGCCCCCAGGGTGCCTGGAGACAGGGGAGTGATGGGGAAGGGGGGCGGAGTGGGAAGGAGGAGCTCCCTGGAGCTCTGGGAAGGGGGAATGAGTCCCGCAGACACACACTTGCATACATGAAACTCCTAAGCACACGTACCTTGGGGCACAGTCGTGCACACCCGAATGCACACTCGGGTATGCACCAGCCTTACTCCAGCCTCCTGTTCCCAGCTTGACTACTGCCTTCAGGAAGCCTCTCCCCACTACAAGTCCCTGCGGTTCCGGGGCAGCGTGGGGCCTGCCAGAGTCCACCTGGTGGGCCGGGGGGCCTTCAAAGCACTGCGGGCAGCCCTGGCTGCCGATCCCTCATCCCCCTTTCCTCCTGAGATGCCACGAGTCCTTCGGCACAGGCACCTGGCCCAGTTCCTGCAGAGGAAGGTGGTGTCCTGAGCCTGCCCACTTTTCCTGCTCCCCTCACTTATTCCTCTGGGCCTCTCCAGATGGCCAGTCCTTGGCCAGGGTCTCTGACTCTGTGTCCCCTGACATTTGGCCATCAGACACTGAATCTTAGGGAGGCCTTAGCCTCATTGACCAGTTCTGACACTTCAGGGATGTAGCTGAGGCCAGCAGTGCCGTACCCATAGATGCCGCTCGGCCAGCCTGGGGAATGCTGCTGGAGCACGCCCCCACCCCTGACAGCTGTCTCTGTCTGTGTCTCAGCTGATGGTGCCCTCGGCCTCAGTGGGATGCTTGGCCAAGGCACTGGGATGGCTCGAGGTGTGTGTTGGGGGTTAATGTCCCCAGGAGCCACCCATAGTCAAAAATGAACAGGAGTTAAAAAAAAAAAAAAAAGAAAAAGAACAGGAGTTGATGAATAAAGACCTCAGCTTCATTGTCCCAGAGTGGGACAGTTTCAAAGTGTATCCCCCAGGGCTCTGAGTCTCCAGCAGGATGAAGCCCAGCTGCACCGCAGTAACCCACCCTCACTGTGCTTCTCACCAGTTCTCCCCAATGCTTCACTACCTCTGATGCTTCCTGGGATCAGCTCTCAAATAAACCCCTTGCACTCAGAGTTTTGACTCAGGTTCTTCTTTGGGGAAACTGTGTCGTGGTCACATTTACTCCATGATTGCCCTAGCCTGGCTCTCCCTCTCCAGGCCAGCCATCCCCCTTTCAGCCCTGAGCTCCAGGCTGGGGTAGGCCCCAAGCATGAGAGCACAGTAGCCTTCAGGATTCCTACCACAATCCAGGGCAACACAGCAGACGCAGAGTCTCTTCCTCCTGCCTCCTCTGCCCCAGTGTAACCTAGTGAGGGACAGGCTTGTCCCCAACTCCCTTACCCTGCCTTGGCACTGATCCTGTTCCTGACCCAGCACCCACAAAGTGCTCCGTGGTTGGGGAGGAGAGCTGTGGTTCACATGATGCGCCACAGCAGGAAGCCAGCCCAGAGACCATCATAGTCAACTGTCCATACCAGGGAAACAGGTGGTGAGACTTGCCCTGGGCCCTGCCGCTCCTAACCAAGGGCAGCACGCATTCTAGACCAGTGATGAAGTTTCTGGTTCTGCCTCTGAAGTGCTGCTCAATTCCACGTCCCCACATCCAGCCCCTGCACTGCACCCACCCAGCCCCCTGCATTAGCCCAACTCCTTCCTGTTAAATCTTCCCATGGGAACCAGCGGGTGGTGTGATGGTTAAGGTGCTGGACTCCCACGTGACTGACTGCAGTTCAAGTCCCAGACCCAGTGGCTTGAAACTCACATCAGGCTCATGTGTATGCATGTCCAAAATCCTGAGAGAATGAAGGAGAAGGGATTGCAGCATGACCATCCCCGCTAGAGAGTGATTTTTCACTTTCTCTCTGTCTCTGTCTTCCTCTGGCAAGCACATGCACCCTATGGCAAAAACCTAAAAAAAAAAAAAAGAAAGAAAGAAAGAGAAAAAAAATCCTTCCGCAGTGGCTCCCTATTGCCCACAGGATAAAGACCAATTGACCTGATTTTAGAAAGAGACCTTGGGGGCCAGCTGGGTCCACATGGCTGACTGGGAGGTTCAAATCCCTGACCTGGTGGTTTGTAAAACACCCTGGGTGCATGTGCACACATGCCCAAAATTTAGAGAGGAGAATGGAGGAGAAGGCATTGCGGCATGGCCATGTCACCTGAGTGTGATTCCTCACTTTTTCTCTTCTCTGTCTCTCCAGCAAGCAAGCACATGTGCTCTGTAGCAAACAAAATCAAACAAAACCAGCCCTGGCCCTCACTCCTTTTCTTGCTTGAGAGAAAGTGTTCAAGGACCATACCCCTCCATCCCACAGAAGCTAAGCACTGTTACCTCCAGGCCTTTGCTCAGGTTGTCCCTTCCAGAGACTACCTTTCTCCCCAACTTTACCTGATGGGAATCTACTTTTCACATGTCTTTGAGGACTTCCTGCCCCACCCCAGGCAGAAATCATTGGCTCAACTTTGCTGACGTCTGCCAAAGTCCCTTCTTCCACTGAATTATCATTGGGCCCAAACTGCCTCTCCACCTGGGCTCAGGTATCCTTGAAAACTGGGCCAGAGTCTGTGCACACTGTTGCTCCCCAACCCAGTTCAAGGCCTGGCACAGAGCAGGAGCTCAATAAACACTGCCCTGAGGGCTGGTCCTATGGCCTAGTGGTTGAGGTTAAAAGGAGCTGGATCCCACATGACCAACTAGGGTTGGAATTCTGGCCCAGTGGATTGAAAAACACGTCAGGCATATATGCATGCATGTCCCAAATCTCAACCGAGTGGAGAGGTGAAGCAGGGATTGTGGTGTGACCATGCCCCATGAAGGGGTTGTACTTTCTCCCTCTCTGAGTCAAACAAAAAATACCCCCCCCAAGACACTACCTTGAATAAGACAGACTCGAGAGCCAGTACATGCCCTTCACCCCATGGTCGCTCAAGTGACAGTGGAATGGGATGTAGTCCCTCTCTCCTCTGGGCAGCCCACTCTCAGGAGAAGGCTGGGGAGGCAGAAGGTTTCTACCAGCTTCTGGAAGCACCAGGGCTGGCTGCTGCCTTTCCTCCCACTACCAGGCTGGGTTTCAAGGTTTCTTGTTTCAGAGTTGGCAGGACAGGCAAAAGGAAAGGAGAGAGCTGGAGGGAAGGACGGGAGAGCTAAGAAACCTTTTTCCTGAAGGAAAAAAAAAATCCCTGGAGTCTGACAAGGAGCAACAGGGAGAGGGTCTGAAGCGTGGCTGGCTCCCCATCCCCCACAGCCACGGTGTTTGCTGGGTCTCACGACTGCCTGTTCTCCTGCCTCTAATTAGCAGCCCCCCACACACATATCATTGTCGGTCAGCACCCCAGCCAAGGCCTCTTTTGTGCTCTCAGATTCCTGGGTGCAGGGTGGCCTCATTAGTGCCCGGAGACCACCTCATCTCCAGGGAGCAGGCAGACAGACAAGGGTAGGGGCGCCAGGGACACAATGATTCGGCCCCTATCTTCCAACGCTTCAGCGGCCATTCCTCGGACCCAGCCTGGAGACAGACCCCCAGCAGGAGGCTAATTTTAGACCTGCCTTTGTCTGGCCCCAGAGAAGACGCAAATGTCCCTCTTCCCGACCACCTCAGAGCACTATAAACCCCAGGTCCCTGGCAGCAGGTCACAGTGGACAGCTGCCAGGTTCCAGGCTACTCGGACCACTGCAGACATCTTTCCAGGCTGCCCCACCCTGAGCTCCAGACACAATGAACCTTCCCTCCACAAAGGTAAAGGCCCAAAGACTGAGGGGTGTCTCACCATACCACTAAGAGTGCTTGCTCAGGGGCAGGAAGAAAGGCTGAAGGGTGTCTGCCATGGGCTTGTCCTCCGTGGGCTCTGGAGGCGGGAGACTGGGTGGGCCCTGGGCAGAGAGTCCTCGGTGGCTAATCTGGGTATTTTGCTCTCCTAAGGCTTCGTGTTTATTGAGCACTTACTACAGGGCAGATGCTGTTTACACCTGCCATCTCATGTCCTGCTCCTGGTAGCTATGCATAACAGGAATTATCACCCAGGTTACAGGCGAGGAGGTCGTGTGTGTGTTCCCCCCCCCCAAGAATAGGAAGTGGGTCTAAAGCTGTTTCCCCTGCCAGGGAGCCAGCAGATGAGATGGAGTCCTGCCAGTCTCCAGTTTCCATATGCGAGCTGCTAAGGGCAGGGGAGGACTAAATAGGGTCTGTTTCCCAGAGCTCACAGCTTCAGGTGCAGACAGACTCAGACTAGCCTGTCTGCGGGTGGAGTGGTAAGCGCTCTAATTGAGGTACAATGGATATTCATTCTGCCCGGGGTCTCAAAGATCAGAGGAGATGGTGGAGATGTTCTGCTGGGTCCTGAAGGGTGAGAGGGTAAAAGGAGACGCATGGGAGCTTTCTGACAGTAACAGCGCAGGGGCAGGAAAACTAAGTGACAGTGGGGGTGGGGGGGAGCGCAGGACAGGAGCTGGCTCGGGCCCAGCTGGACAGGGCTTGGGCCTGGGGGCTGGTTGCCCACGCGGCGGGAAGACCCTCCAGCGTCCTGTCTCCGCCTCCCCAGGTCTCCTGCCGCTCCTGCTGCTGCTGCTGCTGCTGCCTCCCGCGCTGCTGTCTCCCGGGGCGGCCGCGCAGCCCCTGCCCGACTGCTGTCGACAGAAGACGTGCTCCTGCCGCCTCTACGAGCTGCTGCACGGCGCGGGCAATCACGCAGCCGGCATCCTCACGCTGGGCAAGAGGCGGCCGGGGCCCCCAGGCCTCCAGGGTCGGCTGCAGCGCCTCCTGCAGGCGAGCGGCAACCATGCGGCCGGCATCTTGACCATGGGCCGCCGCGCAGGCGCAGAGTCAGCGCCGCGCCCCTGCGCCGGGCGCCGTTGTCCTGTGGTGGCCGCTACTTCTATCGCTCCAGGAGGACGGTCAGGGGTCTGAGCCCCACCCTTTCCCTGCTCTCTTCCCTTTGCCCACCTAGTGTCAGCTCCCAGATAAATGGCAATAAAGAGGAGTTCCGATTCATGCAGCTCGTCTCTGTGCCTGCGTGGTCTCATCCAGCCCTCTAGGGGGCATGAGAGCGTCCTACATGTATATAAAGACTTGAGGGCCCCGGAAGCTCAGTCCGATTCATGCAGCTCGTCTCTGTGCCTGCGTGGTCTCATCCAGCCCTCTAGGGGGCATGAGAGCGTCCTACATGTAAACTCTATAAAGACTTGAGGGCCCCCGAAGCTCAGCTCTGGGCACCAGTCTCTCAGCGTGTTTATCGTTGAGACCAAAACACTCTTAGTTGGAGAACTCTCAGTGCAAGGAACCGGGCACAGGCATTTGTGCGGAGAGAGCCGCCCATGTGCGTGCTTGGAGGGGGATTGCGGGACAGATGCGTCACATGAGGCTCTACTAGTCATTTTGTATGGAGGCCTTTTTGGAGAGACACATGCCCGCAGAAAGAGCAAGGAAGGCTGCAAAGAGGAGTGGAATCTGCCTGGAACGGGTGGGAGTTGAGCCTGACATTAGGACAGGGAATATGAGTTTCAGCTATGAATTGTCCAGAGTGGCTGCAGCAGAGGTATAGAGTGTACTTTGCTTTTGCTTTTTTTTTTTTTTTTTGGTAGATAACTAGTAGCCACAGGAAGTTCTTAAGCAGGGAGGAGGCAAAATATTTCTGCAACTCTAGCTGAAGACACCTGTTATCGGTTGAATTGTGTTCCTCCCCAAATCCATACATTTAACCCCCAACCCTTCAGAATGTGACTTTGTTTGGAAATAAGAGTACTTGCAGATGTAATTAGTTAAGATGAGGTCATACAAGAGCAGGGAAGACCTCAGATTCCTGACTGGCAGCCTCATATAAAGGGAATTGGGGCACAGAAATACACAGGGAGAAACCCTTCTGCATGAAAGTAGAGATTGGAGTAATGCATGTACAAGCCACAGAATGCCAAGATTGCCAGCAATCCATTAGAAGCTGCGGGAGAGGCATGCAACATGTTTGAAAGAACCAAGCCTGCTTTCCCTTTAATCTTGGACAGACTTCTAGCTTCTAGAACTGTAAGACAATAGATTTCTGTTGCTTAAGCTAGCCACTCTGTGGTACTTCATTATAGTAGCCCTAGAAAACTAGCATAGCGGGCCAACCCATGGTGTGGTGGTTAAGGTAGCTGGATCCCATGCGGCTGACTGCAGGGTTTGGGTCCCAGATCTGCTGGCTTAAAAAACATTCCAGGTGTATGTACACGTGTACATCCAAAATCCCAAGAGGGGAATGAAAGATGGCGTGGTCATCCCTCCTATGAATGGGGAGAGGTGTCTTTCTAACTTTTTGTCTCTCTCTCTAGGAAATGTGCACATCTTGGGGGAAACAAATACAAAAACATAACAAAAGTACAGACACAGGAAGATGTGGCACTTTTTAGCCATCTAACATTCCAGAAAAGCCTGCCTTCCCACCTGCCCAGGTTTCCACTCCCTCTGATTTTAGCTGTTTGGTCCTGGAAAGTAGCCATACTCAGCCAGGGCACTTGGCTGCCTCAATAATTTTCTGCTTAGGTGGTGAGAAAGTCCTGTGTCTGGTGTCCCCTGGGTCCCTACTGCTGCTGCGTTTGTTCCGTCTTGGAGAAGATCAAAGTCCACCTGTGCATCCTTGGAGGTTTACAAACCATGACTCTGCCCACCTCAAAACTAACTTTCTCAGGCCCAAACTGGCCTCCAGCCTCTCTTCCACTTGACGGGCAGGAAAGGGAAAGAAGGTTAAATCAAGATGGTAAGAAGAGGGAGAACAAAGAGGCAACTGCCCTCCAAGACATTTATTTTGTGCCAAAGACATGCATTATGCCATCATACTCTTACAATAATTGCATGAGGTAAGATTCATTAGCTTCATCTTGCAGATGAGTAAAGTGAGGCTTCCAGAGGCTGTCACACAGGCTGTCCAGCTCCCCAGGCTGTCCAGAGCTGGAGTTCCACCTGCTGCACCAAAGTCTTTTCACCCCACCGCCTGCTTTGCTCAGAGGTGCAGGGTACTCTAGGCAACTGAGGCAGAAGGAGATAGTTAGGGTGCTTTCTAGGAGGTGGGGGTTCCAAACCTTCGGGTTGTTGATTCCCCATTGGGGCAAAACCAATCTTTTAACCCTTGCTATCTCACTGGAGCAAGAGGCCTGGAGGCGCTGCGGAATACGCTAACTCCAGCAGGCGGCACTGTGAATCAGGCACAGTCCCAGCGTGGGCAGCGCGCGGGGAAACCCGCGAGGTGGAGCCACGGGGAGCAGCCTGGTAGCCACGCGAGGGGGCGTGGCCACCCGAAAGGGGCGTGTCTGTCTCTCAAGCCCCGCCCCACCACTTCAGGCCTTCCCTCCCGGTGGGCGAGTCCGGAATTCTCTCCTCGAGAGACGCGCGTGGGCCGCTCCCCTCTGGGAGGAGGGCTGCTGAGAGGGGTGCGAGTGTCGTTGACGGCCCCTCCCCGTGCGGGGCCACGTGGCGGGCGCGGGCCGAGCCCGGGGGGCCGGGCCTGTGGGGAGGTGGGGGGGGACCGAGGCGGCGCCGAGTGAAGCCGAGAACTACGGGGTTCGGAGCAGAGAGGTAGCGGCTAGAGGGACGGGAGGAGGCAGGCGGGCGCATGGGGCGCCCCGGCCTCGCCGGCAGCGCGCCTCCTCCGGCCCGGCCGAGCTGAACGCTCCCCAGCGCAGCGACTCGAACCCGCGCCCCGGGGCCATGCCGGTCATGAAGGGGTTGCTGGCCCCGCAAAATACCTTCTTGGACACCATAGCCACCCGCTTTGACGGCACGCGTGAGTGGGGCGGAGGCTGGAGCTGGGATTTCAAGCTGGGGGCCAAGTCTGGGCGATTCGGCTCGGTCCCCTGGATGTGGTGAGATACGAGGCAAGGAGAGAGAATGGAGTTGAGGGTCTAGAAACTCCCGAAGCCGCGGTAAAGGGACCAGGCAGGGAGTGCCCTGTGAGGGGAGGAGGGGAAAGGGCCAACAGAGTGGGGGGCTAAGGTTAGGGGGTGTGACTCAGGCAGAAGAGGCTCTTTGTGCGGCAAAACGCAGAAGGGGCCTTGGGAGCCGCCCACTCCCGGGCGGAACTGTGCTGGGGGCGTGAATGGGGGTATCAGAGACACGGAGGTGGGACAAAGTAGCCGGCCGTTTTGAGCTCTTTTCTGACTACTCCAGCTCCTGTATGCTCCAGGGGGAGGAAAAAAAAAAAGACAGAGATAAAAGATCAAAGATCGGGCTCTGGAAATACCTAGCTTGGATTAAGGTCATGCGCCCTCAAATTATGGGACGTCTGTGTCTGAGGTGGGTGAGGCGGAAGGAAGGGGGCGATCGGTGCGAAGGAAGGAACTCCCTGCTCGCCCACCCCAGCTGGGGTTACAGGTTCAGCACCTTGGACAGCCGCACTACTTCTTCCCTGTCTCTTCTCCCGCCATGACTTCTTCCTTCTCTGCAGCCAAGACATCTCCCCCTTCCCCCTTGGGAATCCTGGCTGGGATCTGGAGGGTGGGGGAGCTGTACCCGAGGGCGGAAACTGAGCCACTGGGGCTCTACCCGCCTCCCCACCCTCCCTGCCCCACTCACCTCCCTTGTTTCCATAGCGCCCATCACCCAGGCAACAGGCCACGGGATGGAAGAAGGAGGCTGCGCCCAGGGCCCAGTGCCTCCCAGGCCCCTCAGAGTCCCCATTAGCTGCCCTGACCCCAGACACTCATCCCTCCTGGTGCCTCTGGACCAGTTGTCTCGGGCCCATCTCTAAGTTGAGACTCTGGGGTGGCTGGAGCTCCTACTGGAGCAGGAAGGAACCGGCTTAGGTTTTGCTGCTGGGGGTTACTGGAGTTATACCTTCAAAACCTTCTCCTGTCAGACTTTGAGCACTGGGGACAGACCACCTGCAATTAACTAAAGGAATATAAAAGGTGGACTTTTCCCTCAAGACATACTCTTCACTGTCTTGCCCCCATCCACACTATGGAGAGTCGGGAGTTCGGATAACCTTTGTCTTTTGGTTTCCGATCAATAAAATGGGTATGATATCACCAGGATCTTATGGATATGTTCTGAAAGCTGAACAAATGTGGGGAAATCATTTTGACTTATTATGTACCAGAACTTATTCTCCCCAAGTTAACTCGTGTAACTATCACAACAACCAGATGAGGAAGATATATTACACCCCACTTTGCAGATAAGGAAGCTGAGACACAGAAGAGGTAATGAACTTGCCCTAGGTCATGCAGTCAGTTAAGCAGCAAGCGGAGGGATCTGGAGCCCTTGCCCTTACCATGCTGTCTGCCTTCTGCAGTAAGAGCCCACCAGCTTGAAGGCAGGGAGATGTACCGCATGACCTGTTAGGTTCCTTCTGCAGCCCCCCAAGCAGTCCTTGCCTACGTTATCTGTCACCCTTGAGTCCTTGTCTCTTTGCTTTATCTCTTCTTACTCTCATTTTGAATATCCCAAAGAGGGATTAGGAACCACTTGGAAGCCTGGGCAACTTCTGGCTCTGAGATCTCTTTCCACAACTTGGAGGTGCTGCCCACCCAGAAGCTAGCTTCTCTCCTGGCCTTGTCTTAATCTTGACCTCTTCTTTCTACAGACAGTAACTTCTTGCTGGCCAATGCACAGGGCCCACGTGGCTTCCCCATTGTCTACTGCTCTGACGGCTTCTGTGAGCTCACAGGCTACGGTCGCACCGAAGTCATGCAGAAAACCTGCAGCTGCCGTTTCCTCTATGGCCCAGAAACTAGTGAGCCAGCCTTGCAGCGACTGCACAAAGCCCTGGAGGGCCACCAGGAGCACCGGGCTGAAATCTGCTTCTATCGCAAGGATGGTGAGGGGCCCGTTCTGCAGCTCTGCCCACACTTGGGGCCTTACTCAGAGTCCACTGGGCACAGTAGAAGCCTGGGTGCTCATCCCCAAACTGCCACAAGCTGACTATGTGACTGAGTGCATCCCTGGCCTTCTCTGGGCCTCAGTTTCCCCACTTGGAAGATGGAGGAGTTGGCTCTGGGGTTCCTTCGAGCTTTTACCATGTCCAGCAACGAAAGGGGTAGGGATACCAGTGTGCCATGAGCTGCTCACCTCCTCTTCCCCTCTCTTCAACGCCTACAGGCTCAGCCTTTTGGTGCCTCCTGGACATGATGCCTATCAAGAATGAGATGGGGGAAGTCGTGCTGTTCCTATTTTCCTTCAAGGACATCACTCAGAGTGGAGGCCCAGGACTTGGCCCTGCAGGAGGCCATGGAGACAGTAATCATGGTAACCGCAAGTCTGGGCAGGAGGCCCGAATGGTCAGAAGTCTGTGCTTGAGGTTTTTTTTTTCCCTCCCCAGCCTCATGGGGTGTACTGCAACTTCTCTCTGCACCTTGTTCCCAACAGAAAACTCCGTTGGCAGGAGGGGTGCCAGCTCAAAACTTCGATCTGCCAGGAGACAGAGCCGTACTGTCCTACACCGACTGACTGGCCACTTTGGCCGCCGGAGCCAGGGAGACATGAAGACCAATAATGTGAGTCCTTTCTGCATCCCAACATCTTTCAAGTCCTCCAGCCTTGACTGGGAGGCACCTCTGCTCCTGCCTCCCATTTCTCTGTCCGTCTGATCTCTCTCCACTGGCTTGCTCCTCCCCTGCCCGATTCCCACATACTCGCCTCTGCTCCACCCCATACTCCCCCCCACACCTCTATCAATCCCCATATCCCTTGCTTCCTTAGGTGACTGGCATTGCTCTGCTTTGATGGCGTCACGGGAGGGCTCTGGCAGCTGTCACATGCCCTACCCCCTGGGTGATAGGGTTATATCATGAGGGAAAAAGCACAAGCTGCTGTGGTCCTATGGAGAGAGCCCTACTGAGGGCCTGGCATCTGTCCCATGTACCACCTCCCAGGATCCTGAAAGGGCCAGGGGATTAATTCTCCACCCCTCTGTGTAGTCTGCTAGGACTACACAGCCCAGGGGTAAGTGTTGCCAGCACTTGACCCCCAGGGCATACTCAGTCCCCTTCCTCTGGATTCCCAGAACCCAGGAGAAACTTAAAAAGAAAACTAGTTACCCCTCAAGCTAAGGCATGTGCCTGATTTGTCATAATCCCCTTGTCAAGAAGGGTTGAGTGTCAAGCCTTATAAATACCCCCACAAAATGTGATTGGTTCAGAAAGGAGCTTGGGAGAAGCTTGGCAGTATCTGGTGCCAGCCTCTGAACCCCTCTCCTGTGCCTTCTATCTCTATTCACAGTCACCCTTCTAGTGCCTGCCTCCCCCTTTCCGCATCCCCTGCTTCTCCTCCCCCCCAGCCTTGGCTCCTCTTTCCCCCCAAGTGTTCCCAACCGCCACCCCTTTCCCCTTAGAACGTGTTTGAGCCAAAGCCATCAGTGCCCGAGTACAAGGTGGCCTCCGTGGGGGGGTCCCGCTGCCTCCTCCTCCACTACAGCGTCCCCAAGGCTGTCTGGGATGGCCTCATCCTCCTCGCCACCTTCTACGTTGCGGTCACCGTCCCCTACAACGTCTGCTTCGCGGGTGATGACGACACCCCCATCACTTCCCGACACACCCTCGTCAGCGACATTGCCGTGGAGATGCTCTTCATTCTGGGTCAGACACTGCTCCACCTACTGTGGTGGGTGGCCTGGGGGGCCCACTCGGCCAAGCCTCCCTCCGTTCTGTGCCTGCAGGACTGAGATCCTTTCTGGGTCTTTAATCTCCACTGACTCATGGACCCTGACCCCTGCAGCCTTCAGCCTTGTGACCTATCCTCCCTAAAGACCAGCCAGAAGCCTAGTCTATCCCTGCCATTCCTGCCTCTCCTCCATTCTGGTTTCCAAGGCTTGTTCCCAGCTTGCCCAGTTCCTTGACCCCTTGCCCTGAGTCTCCAGGCCCAGGCCCCCTAGTAACAGCCTCTTACACCCCCAGATATCATCTTGAACTTCCGCACCACCTATGTCTCCCAGTCCGGTCAAGTGATCTCTGCTCCTCGTTCCATTGGCCTCCACTACCTGGCCACCTGGTTCTTCGTCGACCTTATTGCCGCTCTGCCCTTTGACCTCCTTTACGTCTTCAACATCACCGTGGTGAGCGACCCCCGTCCTACCATGCAGCCCAGCCTCCAGCTTCAGCATAGCACCTCCCTTTAGGAGACGGACCCCAAACCCAGATACAGATCTTCCCATCAGTCCATCTGCAAATGTTTATCCGGCACCTCTGTGGGCACAGCCGTGTGCTAGATACTGGCAAGGAGCTGAGAGGGTCTGTGCTCTTGGAGAGCTCTGCTCACAATCTTTGAGGGAAGCTGAGACAAATGAAAAGCTAACTATGGCTATACAGGCGGCATTGGTCTGATGCCAAATGAGGGGTACTTTTCACATTTTTATTTAACAAACAACCGATGAGCATTTAGCTGTCTGCAAAGCACTGTGCGGGGCATGGTCACTGTGGGGAGAAGGGACAAGAATTCAGCCTGCAGCCAGCTGAGCTGGTGAGGGAGCAGGAATACTGGAGGGGACATCAGGGACAGAAGAGGCATTCAGGAGTGGAAGATGGGGTCCAGTGCGGCTGCACTGAGGCTGGGTTGACCTTGGAGTTCCAGCCTGGAACATGAGCATAAAATCGTGTAAAAGCTGTCTCAAATCTGTCCAGCACCTGGGAGGCAGAAGCACCGCAGGTGGGCAGAGGCTGGAGTGGGCTGGAAGGGTTCCTGGGGTAGTAGAGCTGACCTTGAATGGGGAGTAGGATTTGGCTGGCAGGAGAGAGTGCGTTTGGGGGAGCATAAGTCAAGACCAGGAGCTTGAGGCTGTTGGTGGATGTGGGGAAAAGAAGATGCCAGAACCAGTGTCATCCTGGCTCTCTGGGGACTGCCTGGAAGTGCCCTGAGCAGTCAGCTTAGACCAGCCAGCAGAGAGCATGTCTTCTCAAGCCCAGGGTGAGGCAGCCCCCCATGTCCCCAGACCCCCTCGGCTGTTGGGTGGGGAGATGGAAAGCAGTTTCCTTGTATGCTCTCCCGCTGCACTCAGCTATAGCAGGAAACCACCTACACGCAGCCGGATTTAACTAGCCGCCAACGGGCTGTGGGCCTCGTCTCCTGGCTGTGCACATGTGTGTGCACGCTCCCACACACGTGCATGTGTGTATGTTTGTCCCAAGGCTCTGGCCATTCTGAGCAGAGCCCCCCACCCTTTTTAGGAGTGGCCCCCTCCTGCTCTGTGCCCATCAGGCTGTATCAGCCTGGAAGATGGCTGTCCCTGGGGAAGAAGGAGCGCTGCAGAGTCCCCTGCCCCTCCTCTCAGGAAGTCCCCTCCTCCGGTACCTTTGGGAGCACTTTACAGTTCACTACATCCTTTCACACACATCTCATAGTTAACCCTTCAGGGCAGACTCTCTTATCCTTCTTTCTCAGAGGTAGATGCCAAGGCTCAGAGAGGTTAAACGACTCGCTGAAGGTCAAATAGCTAGCAGTGGCAGGCAGGAGATTAGAATCAGAGCTTCAGACTCCTAGTCTTGTATTCTTCCCAGCATCCCGCCCTGCTTCCCAGGGAACCAGGTACCTGACTGATGATCTGGTTTAAGGAAGGTGAGGAGCAACAGTGGGGCCCGAGAGAGGCGGAGCAGAGACACAGGTTAGGTAGGCACTGGCAGAGCTGTGGCCTTGGAAGAGCCTCACAGGTTCCCTTCCAGTGCCTGCCAATCCCTTTCCCCATCCCCTGCTTCTCCCTGGCCTGGGACATTCTGGTCCAAGGAGAATGAAAAAGGGCCCTAAGGGAAAGGGGCCCAGGAGCAGGTGACTGAGGGAAACCCTAAAGGACTCAAGTCTGGAGCCAGGAGCTCTGGGAGCTGGGAGCTGGGGTATTAAACCCTGAGGAAGGAGGATCAGGGCCAGCTCCTATCCAGCTCCTTTGCCTAAAATGAGAGAAAACAGCATGAAGTGGTTCAGGAGCTGTGCAGGGCCAGAGCCACGTGGGAAGTTCCTGGAGGCCCCTCCAAGGGGGCAGTGAGGGCCTTCGCACCAAGTGCCCAGCCCTACCCACTAAGCTGCCTCCTCCCCAAAGACAATTCCCTGTTCCTCATCTCCAAGACTGGGAGGCTAACTGAAGTAGAAATAGTCACAATGAGAAGAGAAGCTGCAGTCATATTAGCGAGTGTTTCAGGACCCTTGTGGTGCCATTGGCTCCATCAACCCCTGGAGCAGCCCAGGCTCCCTCAGGGCCTGCTTCTGCTCCCCTTCAGTTCTTCACCCCATCTGTGGCTGATCCATAAGGGAAGGGTTTCGAAACTCCCTCCAGTCCTCAAGCCTCTTGCCTGTTCACACTCCACCATGTTTCTCCATGTCAGGGTCTGGGGTGACCTCCTTCACAATTGCTGTCATCACTGACAACCAGCTTTTGCCCACAGCAAGGACAGATTATGCCTAGGACGCTGGGGCTTTGAGCTGAGCCCTGCAGCAATCATCCTGACTCTCCCCTGCCTCTGGCCAGGACTGGCTTCTCCCCCATCCCGCCATACTAAGAGACAGTGGCGCG
>NW_006159986.1:3638037-3645578 GCF_000334495.1 Tupaia belangeri chinensis | reverse complement strand
GACTGGCTTCTCCACGATCCCGCCATACTAAGAGACAGTGTCGCTCAAAACGGACATCCGAGTCAGTCAGCCCAGACTCGAGCCCCAGCTCCATCATCTCCCTGGTCGAGGACCTTGAGCAAGTCACTAACCTCTCTGAGCCTGAGTTTATTCCTCTGCAAACTGAGAATGACGATAATTGGATTAAATAATTGGGCTTATTCATTGGATTTCTTTTGGTTTTAGTTTATTCACTATTTCTCCTATGAGAGAGAAAGAGAGCCATCCCAACAAGGCCCCTAAGCTGCGATCCTCTCCCAGTCTTAGTTAACCTGATCACATTGCCTGCACACACGTGTGCACTGGTGTGCTCAGAGGTGCCTTGAGACGTGAACCCAAGACCTTTCCCATATAGGTCCAGTAGTTACCGCTACACCACCATCTGATTCCTGTTTGTCGTTGTTGTTGTAGTTTTGTTTAATCCTCATTAAAAGGAGGACTGCAGATGCTTAGTGCTGCACCTGGCACCTACAGGACGACCTTCCCAAGCGTTAACCGCTATCGGTTTTCTTAGTAGTCTTTCCCCACTCTATTTCCTGGCCAGATTTTCAGGACAGTAGGAAGGTTTCCTGTTGCAGCTTCCCCTGGCTCCGGGGTGTAAATGAGAAGGCCCTGGGAGAAGCCCCAGAGGTGTGGGGGTTCCAAGGAGGTAAGCCTGCTGACTGCGTTCCCTCCATGCCCCCGCAGACCTCGCTGGTGCACCTGCTGAAGTCAGTGCGGCTGCTGCGGCTGCTGCGGCTCCTGCAGAAGCTGGAGCGGTACTCGCAGTGCAGCGCAGTGGTGCTCACGCTGCTCATGTCCGTCTTTGCGCTCCTCGCCCACTGGATGGCCTGCGTCTGGTATGTCATCGGGCGCCGGGAGATGGAGGCTAATGACCCACTGCTCTGGGACATTGGTAAGCCACCGACCCCAGACTTTCACTGACTGCCCATTGAACTGCCCTGTCCTGAGCTGATACCTTGGCCAGTACCCACACCCACCACCCCACATTCCTCCACTCCCTCAGCAGACGTGCACTGAACTTCTTCTGGGTCAGGTGTGGGAATCTTGATTTGAAGACAAGGGCTCTGCTTTTGCCGGGGGGCACCTTACAGCTTAGCAGGGGAGCAAGACCAGTTAGAGGTGACCATGGTGGGAAACACTCAGACGGTGCAGAGGTGTGCTTCTGGCAGAGGGAACGACACATACAAAGCTTCAGAAGGAGCTTGGCCTATTCCCTCTCTACCCCATCAGTCTCTCCTTCTCCAGATCTTGTCACCATTAGCCAAGAGACAGCCCCAGGCCGTCAGTGTCTCCCTGGAAGGCAAGTCAGACCTTGTCTCTGACACTAATGCACCCCACACCTAGATCACCGGCTCAATACCATGTCTCAAGTATCCCTGGAACCTGGTCTTTTTGCCCTCTCACCTCTGCCCCTCCCCTGTCCACTTAACCTCCCCTTCACCTAGCCTTCTACTGACCTCTCTGCCCCCTTCTCATCCCTGCCCATGATCAAAGTAATCTCCCAAGAGTCAGCACTGACCTGCCACACCCCCTGCTGGACTCTATCAATGGCTGCCCCCTCAGCGTAACCTTGGGCAGCCCTGCACCCTCTCTGTCTCTACCCCCTTCCCTTCTTTCCATGCTCCCTGCTTTGTAGCCACACTGGCCTCCCTCCTGGACCCAGAACCTACTGTTTTCTCATTTGGGGCCTTGCACGTGCTATTCTCCTTTCTGGATCCTTCCTCTTTTGCTTTTCCTCTCTTCTCCACCTAGGTGTCTATTCTGTTCCTTGCAGCCTTAACCAAAATGCCCTGCCCTAAGGGAGCCTTCTAGGAACTACTTAGGAACTACCTCCCAACCCCAACTTCCAACTGGGTTGGCTTTCCCTAACCTGCTATGATTTTTTTTTTTTTAAATCAGAAAGAAAGGGAAAGTGAGAAAGCAAGCCATGAGGTCCAGGACTCGAACCGTAGTCTGCCATGTGGGAATCCAGCACCCTTAGCCACCATGCCACCTGCCGGCCCCACCTGCTATGATTTCTGCCCTATCCTATAGATTCATTTTGGTAACTCATCTCCCACCTGTCATGATTTATGCCATGTCTCTTTCTCCTCCAGAATAAGTTCCTCCAGAGCAGAGACTGGCTGTATCAAATCTCAGCACCCTGTCCACAGGGGGCACACAACAAAGTGTTAGACAGATGAAAGGGCCCCTGAGCTGTTAGTAGTGGAGGGCGTTGGTAGGCTTGGACTGCAACAGTAACCAATTCACGTGGGAAGGCATGGCACAGGCTGCTCCGGGAGTTTCCTGTGCCAACCAGTGCAAACTGCCCCTCCTCTCTGTAAATACTTGCCCAAGGTCAGGTGCAGACAGCTCAGGGGGACCTGGTGCTCCTTTGCTTGTGCAGCCAGTGCTCCCTCTACCCCTCCGCCCCTCCACCCCCAGGCTGGTTGCACGAGCTGGGCAAGCGGCTGGAGGCGCCCTACGTCAATGGCTCTGCGGGCGGCCCCTCGAGGCGCAGCGCCTACATCGCAGCGTTGTACTTCACACTCAGCAGCCTCACCAGCGTGGGCTTCGGCAACGTGTGTGCCAACACCGACGCCGAGAAGATCTTCTCCATCTGCACCATGCTCATAGGCGGTGAGGCCGGGCCCACCACGCCCCTGGAGGGGGGCCGCGAAGGCCAGTATGTGCACGGGGAAACAGACCTGGAGAGGGCCAGGTGTTCATCCAGGAGATCCACCCATGTCCACACAGTTGTGCATTTGTTCATGGAAGGTTTTTTTTATTTTTTTTAATTTTTTTTGAGGTTTTTGCTATAGGGTGCGTGTGCTCGCCAGACAGAGAGACAGAGGGACAGAAAGCGAGAAATCACCCCCCAGGTGGGGTGGCCATGCCGCAATCCCTTCTCCTCCATTCTCCTCCCGGCGTGAGTTTAAGCCACTGGGCCTGGGACTCGAACCACGGTTGACTATGTGGGAGTCTAACGACATAGCCATTACGCTAACTGCTGGTCCCAGTTCGTGGGCGTTTCTTCAGTCCCATTACATGCTGGCCCTGGAGAATGCCACAAAGGGGCAAATGGGATGGGAGTCCCAGAACCAAATGGGGGAGTTGGAGTCGTTTATGAAGCAGGAGAAGAGCATGAGGTCTAACTCCTCCGTGGACGACCTGCTGGCTCTCCTGCCCCTCCCCAGGAACCTAAAGACCAGTCCAGGATGGGATGGGTTTGGGAGCCGGGGAGGCGGTGGAGAGGTGGCCATGCCTGACCGGCTGCCCGCTGCCAACGCTGCAGCGCTGATGCACGCCGTAGTGTTTGGGAACGTGACGGCCATCATCCAGCGCATGTACTCGCGCCGCTCGCTCTACCACAGCCGCATGAAGGACCTCAAGGACTTCATCCGTGTGCACCGCCTGCCGGGTCCACTCAAGCAGCGCATGCTTGAGTACTTCCAGACCACGTGGGCCGTCAACAGCGGCATCGACGCTAATGAGGTAGTGAGCCCAAACTCCTGGTCCTGCCTGCTGGCCTGGCGACCTGGCCCACACATGGCAGTGCAGTGGGAAGGGGTCACCTCCTCTCCAGCTTGGAATGGAGGCAAATAGGGCCCAGAGAGGGGAGATACCTTTCACAAGGGGCCCGCATGCAGTCAATCCAAATTCCCATTCCTTTGTGTTTGAACATGGGAGCTGATAGGGAACTCAGGCCTCCACTAATACCATTCTTCCTTCAGCCAATGTTTCTGGAGCATTTACTTTGGGCCGGCCTTGGTGCTGGACACGGGGAGCTTAGAGATGATTAAACTCTGCCCTTGTCCTCAAGGAGACTCCAGAGTGGTTAGAGAGACAGACTGATAAAAGAGTTAGTCAGCGACTAGGTCTATACAGGAGGTCCTATAGGTCTGTTATAGGAAGGCCATTCCAGGCCAAATGAGCCAAAGGAAGCTGACAGGCCTGGAAGTGCCGACACACGAGCAGGGGAAGCTAACTGAAGGTATAATAGTTAAGTGAGCCTTCGAGAATAGGGTGCTTGGATGCTGTTGAGGGAGACAGGGAGCACAAGAGGTGGGGCTGGGGAGATGGGCAGGCCTTACTCATAGGTGGCCTGGAATTTAGGTTTTTTTTTTTTTTTTAAGAATTATTTTATTTAAGTTTATTCATATGTTTATTTTAATTTGACCAGAGAGGAACAGAATGAGAGAGAGAAAGTGAGAAAGCAAGCCACCAAGTCCTGGACTTAAACTGTGGTTGGCCACGTGGGAGTCCAGTGCCCTTAACCACCACGCCACCTGCCAGCCCCTGAAGTTTAGATTTTTATCCTGCAAAAATTTTAGAATAGGGGTGGCATGGAGATCTAGAATAGAATGGATCGGCTAGGTAGTCTGGTGGGACTCGGTAACCTTCCAGCAGTTGCAAGAGAGGGGCTCAGTGACTCCCTTTGCCTCCATTCCAGATTTTTGGCTTGGGTAAAGGTGTGGGATAGAGCCTTATGGGAGGAAGAATGAGCCTAGGGATGAAGGTGAGAGTCTAGAAAGTGTGGCACCTATGGGAAACTCAGGTGGGATCTCCAGTTGGAAATGGAGGTCTGGAAGCAGAGACAGGGCTTGGGGCTCACAGGCATAGGGTAAGTCATGGGGCTGGTTGCCATGATGTGGGGAACGTGCAGAAAGTGAGAAGAGAGTCATGAGGGTAGGCTGAGAAAGAGGAGTTGGGAGAAAATGAGGAAGCAACAGCTGGAAAGGTAGGAGGAACACTGGGAGAGAGTCCCTCACAGGAACCCAGAGGGGATAAGGGGGAGAGGCCAACAAACCAGATTGGCCATGGGCTCATAACATAAGAACGGAATATGCACAGGGCCAGCAGAAGGTGTAGCAGTTATGTTGCTGGACTCCTACATGGCTGACCATGGTTCGAGTCCCGGACCCGGTGGCTTGAAAATCACACCAGGCACATGTGTGTGCATGCCCAAGATCCTGGGAAGAGAGTGGAGGAGAAAGGATCACAGTGTAGCCGTCTCCCTGGGGGGGTGTTTTCTCACTTTCTGTCTCTGTCCCTCTGGTCATCACACGTGCTCTATAGTAAAAAAAAAAAAAAAAAATCTCTCTCTCTAAAAAAAAGAAAGGAATGTGCACATTTTGTTTGGCCTTAGAAGGTCATTGTTAACATTCAATATCTAGAATAATCTTACATTTTACAGATGAGATCCTGAGGAAATGGCTTTTTCAGGCCCACAAAGATTTAGGAAGAGAGCCAACTGTTAGTCTTCTGACTTTAGTTGGGAGCTGGTTCACCAGGGATGGCTCTTAAATATGTGGGGTTGAGTAACAGGGACATGTGTGAGTGACCAGTGTATGTAGCAACAAGCTATAGCCTGGAGAAGACCTGGTCTCTGTCCTAATCAAGGGGTCAACACAGCAAGGACAATGGGGTTAGATACACAGAAGTCTTGGATGACTTCAGAACAAAGAGCGAGTTGGAGCAAGTTGGAGCCCTCTCCTTGGAGACAGCCTAGCACATTTGTAGACTCACCTAGTGGCGGCAGGGGGATGGCCAGAATGACCTATGCCCCTTATGCAGTTACTGCGTGACTTCCCAGACGAGCTGAGAGCTGACATTGCTATGCACCTGAATCGGGAGATCCTGCAGCTGCCGCTGTTTGGAGCAGCGAGCAGGGGCTGCCTGCGGGCCTTGTCCCTGCACATCAAGACCTCGTTCTGTGCTCCGGGCGAGTACCTGTTGCGGCGTGGGGACGCCCTGCAGGCACACTACTACGTCTGCTCTGGCTCTCTCGAGGTGCTCCGAGACAACATGGTGCTGGCCATCCTGGGTGAGGCACCCCAATACCACCCACTCCCTACCCAGAACCTTCCCCAGGGGCTTTGGGAATGGTCGGGAGTCTAGGGAATGGGATACGCCTAGTGGATACCTGGATTCCTGCTTTTTCTTAATTCCTCCATCCTACTGCCATCCCCCTCTTTTTTTTTTTTTTTTTCCTTTTAAAATTTTTCCAGAGGGGAAGCCAGCAGATGGTGTAATGGCTATGTCGCTGGACTCCCATGTAGTCGACTGCGGTTCAAGTCCCGGACCCAGTGGCTTAAATTCACGCCGGGTGTGTGAACACGTGTGCCCAAGATCCCAAGAGGAGATTGAAGGAGAAAGGGATTGAGGCATGGCCATCCCCCCGGGCAGGGGGTGATTTCTCGCTTTCTGTCTCTCTGTCTCTCTCTATCTTTCTGGCAAGCGCACACGCCCTACAGCAAAAACCTCTCAAAAAATTATTTTTTCCCAGAGGGTGCATGCATTCACTGGGGAGAGACAAAGAGGGAGGGAAAGTAAGAAAACCCTCCTCATGGGAAAATGGTCATGCTGCTGTCCCTTCTCCCTCTCTCTCTCCCTTTGGGATAGGCAGCACACATGCACACGTGCCCAGCATGTTTCTCAAGTCACTGGGTCCAGGTTTCTAACCATGCTGTTGGCCATGTCAGAATCCAGCCACTTTAACCATCACACCATGGGCTAGACCTGACCATTCCTTTTGCCCACTCTTCTCTGACTCATCCTTAATCTCCTTGGCCATCCCTCAGCCCATCAACCCTTGGCCCCCAACTTAGTTGATCCTTTCCCATTGCACTATATCCCAACTCCATTGGCCCTACCTCAGTGACCCTAAACTGTGTTGACTCATTAATGACTCTCTGGCCATTCTTTATTGATCATCCAATTCCATTGATTATTCCTCTAGCCCTCCTTTGAGTGTCTCCCAACCTCACCGGTCATTCTCCACTGGCCTTTCCTAACTCTTGATTATTTCCACAAATGCCATTGATTGACTCACCTCCACCTCCTTCAAACACATTGACCACCCCTCAAATCCACTGACTACCTCCTACTGATATTCTTTTGGTTCATCTGCCCCTGCTGACTGTCCTCTTCTTTTACCACAGGGAAGGGGGACCTGATTGGGGCAGATATCCCTGAGCCAGGGCAGGAGCCTGGGTCGGGGGCAGACCCAAGCTGCGTGCTGAAGACCAGCGCTGATGTGAAAGCACTGACCTACTGTGGCCTGCAGCAACTGAGCAGCCGAGGGCTGGCTGAGGTCCTGAGACTCTATCCTGAGTATGGGGCTACCTTCCGGGCTGGCCTGCCCCGGGACCTCACCTTCAACCTGCGCCAGGGCTCTGACACCAATGTATGTAGACCCCCTATGGCCTCTGCCCCTCCAGGGTCCCTTCCTACAAAGCAGACCTCCCCCAGCCCCAGAGAACCTCGTGCATCTCCCTCTGCCCTGGAAACTTCATCTCTCAACCCCGGGCCCCTTCTTCTGTGGCCCCTTGCTTCTTGTCTTCTAAGTCCACTGACACCTCTGCATTGGCCATCGCCCTACCCCAAGTGCCATCTCTTAACACCTTCTGCTTCCAACTCCACTGTCCCCTCCCCTGCTGACCCACCCCTCAGCCTCACTCCAGACTCCTTCAAGAACCCTCACTTTGGGGAACCAGCAGTTAGCGTAATGGCTATGT
>NW_006159986.1:3617748-3620753 GCF_000334495.1 Tupaia belangeri chinensis | reverse complement strand
TTCTTAATTCCTCCATCCTACTGCCATCCCCCTCTTTTTTTTTTTTTTTTTCCTTTTAAAATTTTTCCAGAGGGGAGGCCAGCAGATGGTGTAATGGCTATGTCGCTGGACTCCCATGTAGTCGACTGCGGTTCAAGTCCCGGACCCAGTGGCTTAAATTCACGCCGGGTGTGTGAACACGTGTGCCCAAGATCCCAAGAGGAGATTGAAGGAGAAAGGGATTGAGGCATGGCCATCCCCCCGGGCAGGGGGTGATTTCTCGCTTTCTGTCTCTCTGTCTCTCTCTATCTTTCTGGCAAGCGCACACGCCCTACAGCAAAAACCTCTCAAAAAATTATTTTTTCCCAGAGGGTGCATGCATTCACTGGGGAGAGACAAAGAGGGAGGGAAAGTAAGAAAACCCTCCTCATGGGAAAATGGTCATGCTGCTGTCCCTTCTCCCTCTCTCTCTCCCTTTGGGATAGGCAGCACACATGCACACGTGCCCAGCATGTTTCTCAAGTCACTGGGTCCAGGTTTCTAACCATGCTGTTGGCCATGTCAGAATCCAGCCACTTTAACCATCACACCATGGGCTAGACCTGACCATTCCTTTTGCCCACTCTTCTCTGACTCATCCTTAATCTCCTTGGCCATCCCTCAGCCCATCAACCCTTGGCCCCCAACTTAGTTGATCCTTTCCCATTGCACTATATCCCAACTCCATTGGCCCTACCTCAGTGACCCTAAACTGTGTTGACTCATTAATGACTCTCTGGCCATTCTTTATTGATCATCCAATTCCATTGATTATTCCTCTAGCCCTCCTTTGAGTGTCTCCCAACCTCACCGGTCATTCTCCACTGGCCTTTCCTAACTCTTGATTATTTCCACAAATGCCATTGATTGACTCACCTCCACCTCCTTCAAACACATTGACCACCCCTCAAATCCACTGACTACCTCCTACTGATATTCTTTTGGTTCATCTGCCCCTGCTGACTGTCCTCTTCTTTTACCACAGGGAAGGGGGACCTGATTGGGGCAGATATCCCTGAGCCAGGGCAGGAGCCTGGGTCGGGGGCAGACCCAAGCTGCGTGCTGAAGACCAGCGCTGATGTGAAAGCACTGACCTACTGTGGCCTGCAGCAACTGAGCAGCCGAGGGCTGGCTGAGGTCCTGAGACTCTATCCTGAGTATGGGGCTACCTTCCGGGCTGGCCTGCCCCGGGACCTCACCTTCAACCTGCGCCAGGGCTCTGACACCAATGTATGTAGACCCCCTATGGCCTCTGCCCCTCCAGGGTCCCTTCCTACAAAGCAGACCTCCCCCAGCCCCAGAGAACCTCGTGCATCTCCCTCTGCCCTGGAAACTTCATCTCTCAACCCCGGGCCCCTTCTTCTGTGGCCCCTTGCTTCTTGTCTTCTAAGTCCACTGACACCTCTGCATTGGCCATCGCCCTACCCCAAGTGCCATCTCTTAACACCTTCTGCTTCCAACTCCACTGTCCCCTCCCCTGCTGACCCACCCCTCAGCCTCACTCCAGACTCCTTCAAGAACCCTCACTTTGGGGAACCAGCAGTTAGCGTAATGGCTATGTTGCTGTACTCCCACGTAGTCGACTGCGGTTCACGTCCCGGACCCGGTGGCTTAAAACTCAAGCCGGGCCTGTGTGCGTGCGTGCCCAAGATCCCGAGAGGAGAATGGAGGAGAAGGGATTGCGGCGTGACCATCCCCCCTGGGGGGTGATTTCTCACTTTCTGTCTCTATGTCTCTCTCTGTCTGTCTGGCAAGCACACACGCCCTATAGCGAAAACCTCTCTCAAAAAAAAAAAAAGAACCCTCACTTAGGAAACAATCCCCCCATGTGTTCCTCCTTTGAGTCCCTTTCTGGACCAGGCTTCCTCTTCTCCACTCACCAAATGTTTCCTGAGTCCACTTTGTCGCAGGCTCTGGGCCAGGCCTGTCCTTTACACCCCAGGCCTTCGTCTCCCTCATCGCTGCTTTACCATCTCTGTGCTACTCAGTATTCCTGAGTTGGGGTTGGTGGTGTCTGACTCGGTTCCACAGAATAGCTTGTGTTCTCAGCCCCATTATATGGCTGGGTGGGATTAGGAGGGACTGTGCCAGAGAAGTGGGGAGATGGGAGTCAGCTTGAGACCCCCCCCCACGCCATGTTTCCGCAGGGCTTCAGCCGCTTTTCCAGATCCCCTCGCCTCTCCCAGGTAATGCCCCTTCTTGGGTGGGGTTAAGGTAGGGAGAGGAGGGCTCCTTTCTTTGCTCCTTTGCTGCAAGGAGGAGGGAGAGGGGATGGGAGCAGCACCGGCAGGTGAAGGCTGGTGCTTAATGCAGGGGCCGCTCACTATCCTGTGACTCCAGCTGCCCCCTCTGCCCACAGCCCCGCTCCGAAAGCCTTGGCTCCTCCTCAGACAAGACTCTGCCGTCCATCACAGAGGCCGAGGGTGGTGTGGAGCCTGGGGGTGGTCCCAGACCCCGCCGGCCCCTCCTGCTGCCCAACCTCAGCCCCGCAAGGCCTCGGGGCTCCCTGGTCAGCCTTTTGGGCGAGGAACTGCCTCCATTCTCAGCCCTGGTCTCCTCACCTTCCCTATCTCCATCCCCTTCCCCTGCCCTGGCTGGCCGGGGCCGCAGCCCCTCCCCTCATGGCCCCCCCAGGAGCTCTGCTGCCTGGAAACCCCCCCAGCTTCTCATTCCCCCACTGGGAACCTTTGGACCTCCGGACCTCAGTCCCCGGTGAGATGCCAGCCTCTCTTGCCTTCTCCATTCCCCCACTGGCTTCCAGAACCTTCTCTGGGCTCTATCCCTTGCCTTCCAAACAGCGCTCCTTCCTGTCTGGGCCCCATTTGCCCACCCTACCCTTTCAACCACAGCTTGCAACCCTGCTCTGCTTTGAAAACTACCCCTCCCCTGCCCCCGCCTTCTCTGCCCTGCCTCTGCGTCCTCCCCACGGTGCTGATGAGAGCTGCCCCATCCCCAGGATAGTGGATGGCATCCATGACCTCTGCAAC
>NW_006159986.1:3605884-3617702 GCF_000334495.1 Tupaia belangeri chinensis | reverse complement strand
GAACCCCCAAGGCCCCGCTCACAGGACCCTCCTACAGGTAAGGGCCAGCAGTGAACGTCAACTCAGCACCAGCCTGCTATCCAGCCAGCCAGCATCCCACAGGCAGTAGGGCCTTGCCCTGTGCCAGGTGCCATGCTGGGAATGCACAGATAAACCACCGATTAAAATCTGGCTGAGCACCTAGTCTAGCAGGCGAGAAGTCTGTGTGCACAGACCAGTGATTCCATGCTGTGTGCAAACCCTGAGACAAAGCAGGACTCTGTGGTGAGGCGGGTGCCCCTCGCTCTCACTCCTAGAGGGGACACTTAAGGTGCTTTTTGAAGGGCAGAATTTTGAAGGGCAGAGCAGGACAGTGGTTGAATGAATGGTATGGGAGCAAGAAAAGCAAAGGAATGTGTTTTTATCAGACACCAAAGAGGAGCTCCATGTCTGGGGTTGGAGATGAGGCCGGGGAAGTCCTCAAAACCGGCCCAAGGAGTTTGGGTTTCCCGTCTCCTGACCACAGAGCTTTCTCTCTGCTCCCAGAGACAGAAGGGGTGCAGTGCAAACTGTAGGTTCAGCTATTCGTGCTTCCTGAACTCACCTGCAGCCTCTCACCTCATTCTGCCTGTAGGGACCAGGCCCAGCCAGGAACTGGCCACGGAGGCTGAGGAGGTGAAGGAGAAGGTCTGCAGGCTGAACCAGGAGGTAGGTTGGGGCCACTTTCTCCCCTCTGACTTTAGAGGGTACCATCTTAGGGTCAGAGTGCCCTATACAAGAGCATTTCAGGTTCTGGAGCCAGAATCCTGAATTCAAATATTCACACTAGCTGGACGACCTTGGCAAGTCCACTCCTGCTCTAAACTTTAGTTTCCTCACCTAAAAATGGGGAAAGTAGGGGCCAGCAGGTGGCATAGTGGTTATGGGACTGGACTCCCAAATGACCGACTGCAGTTCAAGTCTAGGACCTGGTGGCTTGAAAATCAGGCCAGGCACATGTGCGTGTATGCCCAAAATCCCAAGAGGAGAATGGAAGAGAAGGGATTACAACATAGCCACCCCCCTTGGGGGAGTGATTTCTCACTTTCCCTCTTTCTGTCTCTCTGTTTCCCTCCAGCAAGAGTATGTGCCCTATGCCAAAAACCTTAAACAAGGGGGAGGGGGATAATCATACGTGAGTCCCAGAGTCGAGAAGATGAAACGAGTGTGCATGTGCCTAGTCCAGGCCCTGGCCCCCCACTGGCTCAGATTTTCCAACCCGAAAAGATGACCCCTTCTCCTTCCACACCATGGGATTCTCTCCTGCCCAAGTCCTTTTCCCTTACCCTAGGCCTGGGAAGTGAGTGCTAAGCAGACATAGGGGTTGGGCAGAGGACAAGGAGGCTAAGAGTCCTTCAAGTCCTTCAAGGCTGGACCCACATGTCTGAATCCTGGCCAGGAAGAGCCCAGATTCTGTATGCCGAAGCACTCACTGCCTCTACCTTGTCCCCAAGGATCTCAGGTTGTCGCCACCAAGCGACCAGGCCCAGCCCCTGGGAGTTGGCCTTCCGTCTGTTCTGATAAACATCAGGCATCCCAGAGGGGCGGCACCTGGGCAGGGGTGGGCCCTGGGGCTGGGGCGGGGCCAGCCCTTGCTCAGCAAGATTGAGGGCAAGTCCTGTCTGCTCTGCCTCGGGAACCCCTCAGTTCTAAGTCAGTAGCTCCCAAACTTGAGTACCTATCAGAACCACCTGAGAAACTATTAAAATGCAGATTCCTGGACATCACCCGGTTTGTCATATTTGGGGTGGGGCTCAGAAATCTGCATTTTGACAAGTATCTCAGTTGATCCTGTACTCATTAAAGTTTGAAAACCACCGATAGAGACCCTTGAGCTTGTGCGATGCAGTCACCTGAGACTTAAGGCCAGATCTGTCACTTCACAGCTGCGAGGCCTCTCTGAGCATATTTTTCTACATCTTGTAAAAGCAGAGGGAGACCTAGCAATATTTGCTATGCCACATCCATTTTGGAAAGAGACTGAAGTATTTACACCTAGGCAAAAATACCCCATACCCTACCTTCTCCCCAGGTTGGCCTTTTGATACTTTGTAGAGGGGCATGCACTTGCTTATAGTTGTGGCACCTGAGACAACCTGTGTTTTCCACAGATCTCCCGTCTCAACCAGGAAGTATCGCAGCTTAGCCGGGAGCTTCGGCACATGATGGGCCTGCTGCAGGCCAGGCTGGGTCCCCCAGGCCACCCGACAGTCTCAGCTTGGCTCCCAGGGCCTCCTTGCCCCCAGTCGAAGCTGCCGCGCCTCTCTCCCTGTGTGTCTGGACCACCACCTAGCCTCCAGGATACTACACTTGCGGAGGTCCACTGCCCAACCAGTGTGGGGACTGCAGAGATGGAGGCCTCCCCACAAGACCTGAGAACTTCTATGCTGCCCCCTTACCCTTCAGAACCTGACCCTCTGGGACACTCTCCAGTGCCAGAGGTTTCACCCTCGACCCCAAGCCTCATGAGGCACACCTTCCGGTCCCGATCAGAGACATTTCACTGACCCTGGCCCTGGGCCCAGGCTTGTCTGGGGTGGGCATTGCCGCTTGCCTTCCAGGGAGGACCTGGGCCCCTTGGCCTCCTGTGTTGGGGTCAGCAGCCACCAGCTGGTCTGGTTGGCTCTAGATTCACTGGACTGTTTAACAAAGCATGGTCGCCTCTGACCATCATCCCTTCTTCAAACCTTCTTTTGTCCTTCTCCTCTGTGAGGGGAGCCACCTACAGCTGTGGAACCCAGCAGGCATGCGATGGACCACAGTGCACGTTGGGCTGGGCAGATGAGATGTCCTCCTTTCTCCCCAGGACCTGGAGGCAGGTAAATATGCTGGAGCAAAGGGCGTAGGCACGGGCCCCAGACCCAGCCTGGGAAAATGAAGGCGGACCAGGCAGTATCTTGGTGTCTATGGCAAGGGAGAGAGCTCACAGGATTCCCTGCTGGAGAGACATTAGTGATATTGTGATTCTTCTGTCCTAGCGCCCGGGTCTCTGCTGGAGATCTTGAGAGCTATATCATCTCGAGAAGGTTAGGTCTGAGATCCTGGAGAGGGTCCTGACTCAGGCCACCTCCTACCCAGGGCTGGAGGAGCTCCCTTCATCCCATAGTCCACACAGGAAACAGAGGGCCCTGGGCATTTATTGTTCAGCTCTCATAGCATTTTCCCCAAAAAATATTGATTAGTTGCCGACATCAAAAATAAAGTGAGATCACTTTAAAAATCCATATATTCCAGCTTCTCAAAAAAAAACTGTAGGGTGGGACCAGCAGATAGCATAATGGCTACGTCGCTGGACTCCTATAGAGTCGACCGCAGTTTGAGTCTTGGACCCGGTGACTTAAACTCATGCCGGGGCGTGTGTGCATGCGTGCTCAAGATCCAGAGAGGAGAATGGAGGAGAAGGGATTGGGGAGTGGCCATCCCCCTGGGGGGAGGGTGATTTCTCGCTTTCTGTCTCTCTCTGTCTTTCTGGTGAGCACATGTGCCCTGTAGCAAAATCCTCTCCAAAAAGAACAACAAAAAAAGAAACTGTAGGACACCAGGCCAAGCTGGGCCAATATTACAGCTGCCAACAGTCAGCAGTCAGCGGTAGGGGTAGCCACTGTCCTCCTCAGATGGGGTCTGCACTCTCCAGCTCTTTGCAGTCTCTGTTTTTCTTGACCATCTGAGGCATCCAGCTAGCTTCTCTCATTGGACTGTCTAGTCTCTGTGGGTAATTGAGTTTGCAGTCTTTGCCCTAGAGTTTGTGCCCAGGTCCCTTTGCCCAACAGATATATTTTGGGCCCAAGAATGTCTATTTCTACCTCTGAGTCAGCATCTGTCAACATCTCTGTTTCTGTGTCTCTGCAGGCTATCATTCAAGGTGGTCTCTTCTGCTGCCAGCAGTTCAAAACAACCCCAGCAGTTCTCCCTATCCCTCCCCTGCACCCAGACCTCAGCCAAGACTGTTCTCCCCATTTCCCACATGGTCTCACTCAGGGTCTGGACATCTCAAAAACTCCCCCTGGTCTTCCTCTGTCCTTTACCACCCAACACCCTGGGCTCACTTTTGGATAGAAAATAAACTTTTATTTTTGTAGTTGTTGGCTCTGGCTGATTCTAGGGGTTGGTCTGAGAGTCCCAGGGTTTTAGAAGAGCCAACACAGCAGACACTCCCCCGTCACACCCCAGGGCCCTGTTGCTGTCTCTGGGAAGGGCAAAGGCGCCAGCCAATCCACTTGGCACCACATTCACGCCACCAGGGGCCCCAGGGATGAGGGAGAAACCTTAATGAGTCACTTTGGGCCTGTTATACATCTCCCTGCCTCCCCCTCCTCCTTGCCCCCAGTCACAAATACATACACAGTTTGTGGGAGGGACAGAGTCTGGCTCAGACCCACTCCAACTTTGGAAAGGTGGGCCCAAGAGACACCCCACCCCTCCTGTATATGGAACTGTTCAGGGCTAGGTACAGTAGAAGTGGAGGGAAGCGCCTGTCCCCAGACAAGAGCCTCTGCCCCCTCCCCTCTGCCCTCCCAAGCCTTCTCTTTCTCAGCTTTCATTTACTAATGATCACTGCTAGTGGAGGGGAGGTTATGGATAAGAGAATTACAAGTGGGCACAGTTTAGTAGCAGGTTGTCCCAGACAAGTTGATTATCCAGCTCAGACCCCAGAGTATAACTGATGTCATAGGTGCAGTGGCCACAGCTGTCTCTGGGGTGAGCTTTGATTCTACAGAGGTTTTCAGTGTGGGGGAAGGGGTGAATACAAAAGCAGAGATTGTACTGGCCTGTGTTGGGAGGTAGGGGGCGGGCAGAGGCAGAAGTGGTCCTAATACTGAGGGGAGCGGAGGAAACAGAAATAGTTTGATCCATGGCGGGGCGAGGGTCTAGACTATATATGAGGATGAGGAGGGCTGAGGCAGTGGTTGTCCGGCTCTGTATCTGGCATCAGAGGGAAGCGTTGGGTCTGGTTGGGAGTCTAGGAGGCAGAGGAGGAGGTGGTCCTGTTGTGTTGTGGGCGGAGCCAAAGTAGAAGGCAACGGCAGAAGCACTCCCTTTGATCTCACCCAGTATCTTCCAGGTAATCCTTCCTACAACGCTTCCAACACATTGCCCATCATAGACTGTCACCAACATCCGGTTCCCAGAGCTGGAAAATGGGGACAGGGGCTTCTCCCTGTTAGCGAATGCACAGGACTGGTCCACGAGGCCTCATGTGCATACTCGTTCACGCCCTGTATTCACTCCCTGTATTCACTCCCTTTCCCAATTCTGCACACATATCCCTTTGCCCTTTTCCAACTCCAGCACCAGCCTGCCCCTCGGGGTGCCAGGAACCCGCGCTGACGCGGTGGGCAGGCCAGGCTGTAGAAGTTCCCGGCCGGGCTCCGCCTCGCAGGCAGCGGCTCCACCCTAAGCACAAGTCCCAGGCAGCCACCAGCTCCTCCCAACGCAGCGAACTACAAGTCCCGCCGTCCCTCGCGCGCGCCCTCTGGCCTCTCCAGGGCCTCCCACAGGCGTCGCTTGTGAGTCAGCCAGAAGGGCGTCCCATTGGCCTATTCGCCCTGTCAGTCACCTGGGAGTCCAGAGGGGCGGGGCAGAGATGGAGATCCGGATCCGGAGCGGCTGAAAGGCGGAAGTGGAGGCCGGAGCCTGGGACAGGGCCGGGGGGGAGAGGAGCAGAGCCTGTCCGAGCCCCGGCCCCAAGTAACGTCGCCGCCCGGGAGTCGCCGTGAGTGTGCCTGTCCCGGGACCTAGCGTCTCGCCCACGTTGAAGCCTCTCCGGGGCAGCCCTTCCTCCCACCCAAACCCAGCTTAGGGGGATACTGACCCCTCCTCCGACCCGTAGCCCCCTCTTAAGGAGCTCTCCAGGCGTCGGGCCAAAGGTGTGGGGGGTTCTTTCCATCGTTCATCTGCCCTCCGTGAGCCTTGGGGAAATCTCTGTGGCTCTCCTCTGGCCTGTCCAGTCCAGTTGTGAGAGAGAGGGACTCCAAGTTCCGCTCCCCCTGCTCCCAGAATTGGGGGATCTTTGCCAGGTGGGAAGGAACCTGTCCCCTTCCCTTTTAGAGGTGCCGGAGAGCGCTGTCTGCCGTCGTTTTCCAACCCCCCGTCCCACAAAAACAGTTGTCTCTTCCAGCCTTAGAGGAATTTTTATCTCGATTTTCTTTGGGAGGAGGTGGTCTGGGTGAGCCGGGTTCACACTCACTGAAGTGCGTTTGCGCTCCCACAACTCCTTACTTCCTCTCTTTCCCCAAACAGAGCCAGCCAGGACCTCAGCAGAGTTGGAAGTCTGGGTCACTTAATAGGAATGAGCTGTCTGCTCTCCGTCTTGCCCCCCTCTGCACCCCGGCCCTATCCTCTCTTCTAGATATGCGCTCTGAGTGTATCTCTTCCTTCCTCTGAAGAATTTAGCTGAGGTGTGCTCAATCTGAACTACAGATCACAGATCGGGGTGGATCTGCCCATTCATTATCTTCTCTCTCCCCTCCTCCTCCTTTCTTGCTCCAGGCTCAGCCTTGTCCTCCCAGGGCACATAAGTGGTTTCCAGGCTGCCTCAGAAGGACTGCTTCTCCTGGGACTGCTGTCTGCTGGTCTGTAGGGAGGAGAATCAGACCAAAAATGAGTCTGGAATTGAAGGGTCATCTCTTCTTCATCCCCAAACCCACACATACACCATCCTGAGCAACAGGTCCAGTCACACCAGGGTGTCTCTCCAGTTCCTTCTGGGCTTGTACTTACTATGGAGGAATAAGTCAAGATCCCAATGACAGCTCTGGATTTTTAATGTGCTAATTTTTGTAGCTCAAGGAATTCCTGTACATGGCAGAAAGTGCTGGTCCCAGTCATGTTGACATACGTTCTCTGTCTGTTGCTCGAGACTTAAGTGTGGGAAATGGCTGCTGTTTCAGATCAAGCGGGAAGATTCTTTGTTATGTGAGCAAAGTACAGGCTGGAGACTGTACTGTAACGAGGAGCAGCCTGACTCTGAGGCCATGACTGACCCTTGCTATCTCCAGTGGAGGAAGGGAGGGAAAGCTTTGCAGTCCTTGGGAATTTCTGTAGTTCTTCAGGGTTCCGGGCCACTTTTTCCACCCTTGGATGCTACTGACGAGTGCTGATGTTTTTTACCTTGAGATCTTTTTGACTACTTCTAGTGATTCCTGCCATCTTTTGAGCTGGGTCTGGGATGCACTTATCTGGAGGCTTCTTCAGCCAAGTTGGTTTTTCCAATTTGCTCTACCTGTGCCTCCAAGATACAGGGCCAGGGAGGCCTCATACTCATTGGTCTCTGACCAGACTTACCTCTTCAGCAGTTGACTGATGTTTGTGAAGTTCTAGAGGTCCTGGAGAGAGGCTAACCTGCCTTCTGAGGGGGCCTTCTTTCCTGGGTCTGGGTGCGCTCTCCTAGCTCTGACTCCAAAATAGGCTTGTGAAGGAGAAGCTCTCCCTTCTGAAAAGTCAGAGAGACAAGGAAAACACCAGTGTTCCAATGGTTATGCAGCCACTTCTGGCATCCAGAAATTAGAGTCCAAGCAGAGGTGTGATGCTGCTTTGCAGAAAGAGGGAGAGACAGTACCCCCTCCCTCCCTTTGGATGCCATTCCTCTCCTCTTCTCTCTCACAACTAGTTGTCCTTTCTCTGCCTTTATACTATAGAAGGTGGTGGCAATTCATTTTTACAAATCATTTGAAAGTTTGCAAAGTTCTTTTAACACACGTTCCTCGCAAATGTCTTGGGAGATAACAGGATTTGAAAGCCCACTTTAGAGATGATGCCAAAGGAACCCAAGTTGTTTGCCTAAGACCAGACAGTTAGAAAGTGGTAGAGTCGGGGCCGGCAGGTGGCGTGGTGGTTAAGGGCACTGGACTCCCACATGGCTGACCTTGGTTTGAGTCCCAGAACTGGTGGCTTGCTCCCCCTCCCCCCCCCCGTGTCCTCTCTGGTTGAATTAAAATAAATAAATAAAGTTAAATAATTCTTTTTAAAAAAGGAAAGAAAGAAAGTGGTAGAGCCATGCTTGGGATGTGAGGTCTGACATGAACTCCTCTTTCCTAATGGGCCCTCCTTTGGTCTGCTCTGATGTTGAGTGAATGAGTTAGTGAGCAGTGCTGCTCAACCCTGGACCCTGCTCATTACTGGCATGCCTCTTCCGCTCTCAGTTTCTTCTCCACCTCTATTCCGACCTCGTATGCTCTTTCTTGACCCCCCTTTTCCTCTGCCCTGGAGGATCATGACAGGAGTCCCAAGTCGGTACTTTTTAGGGCCCTACAGTTTGCTCATTTCTGCTTGCCATTGAATTCTTGGGAACCTGAAATTCTTGATGTCTAGAAAATGGAAGTAAAAGCAAGTGGATTTGGGGGGCGGAGTGGGGGATCCTTCTAGGCAGGGATGGGGGTTGGGAACCAGCAGAGCTGGTCTCTGATTAGACCTCTGATTCCCCTTTGGTGCTGCCTACTGCCTGCCAGTGAGAAGCATGTGGCTTTCCACCAGGAACTCCTCTCACTAGAATTTACTTGGAAACAAAGCAAGGTCATACATTTAAATTTAGCCCCACCAAGCAAGTTCTTAGAAAGAACATTTTTCCTCTAACTTTCGCTCAGTGAACAGTGTTTTTCTGACTGGGCAGCGGTGGAAGGCTCTAGAGCTTTGGAGCTTTGGAGTCAGCAGGACTTGAGTTCTCATGCAGACTCCCCTCTTTACCAACTGTGTGACCTTGGGCTTGTTACTTATCCTCACTATTTCTTCTGTAAAATGAGGATACTTAGTATCTTGCAAAATTAGAAACAAGGGTAAAGGAGTTAGTACAGTGTCTGGCACAGAACAGATCCTCACAAAATAGCAGTTGCCTCTGGTGGGTAAATGGGGTTTTGGAGATGCTTTATAATTAATCCCTAGGATTCTGATTCAACATTTGTATCAAACATGTGCTAGGATGTGTGGTACTTTGCTCAATGGTTTCATATATTCTCTCTCTTTTAATTTGTTAGAAGAGGGTGTGTACACTTGCTGGAGAGGAAGTGAGAAAGCATTCTTCCCAGGGATGGGCACACAATAATCCCTTCTACCCCGTTTCTCCTTTCGGGATTTTGGGCCTGCATGCACACATGGCTGGCGTGTTTTTCAAGCCCCTGGGTCTAGGACTTGAACTGTGCATTTGGCTGTGGAATCCAGCTGCCTTAACCACCACACTACCGGCTGGCCCATACATACTGTCTTATTTTGTAGATATTGAACGGAATTGATGTAGGTGGTATGTCTATTTTATAGAAGAGAATGCTGAGGCTGTGACTGCTCTCCCACTGGGATTCTCAGACCCTACCACATTCATGTGCTGTGGATATTCAGAGCCACAGACTAAATGAAGTCTTTGCAGCTTCTAGGCTCTTCAGTCTTACTGAGCTGTAAGCATTTTCCTATTAAACTAGTACTGTTTGGGGCCAGCAGGTGGCATGACCCACCATGGTTCAAGTCCCAGACCTGGTGGCTTGAAAGTCATGATGGGTACATGTGCATGCCATGTCCAAGATCCCAGGAGGAGAATGGAAGAGAAAGGATTGCAGTGTGGCCATCCTACTTGGGTGTGATTTCTCACTTTCCTTCTCACTCACTGTTTCTCTCTGGCAACCACATACATCCTATGGCAAAATTGAAAGAAAGAAAAGAAAAGGAAAGAAGGAAGGAAGGAAGAAAGAAAGAAAGGGAGGAAAAGTCCTGTAAATTTAATCCTATAAATTGGTGTGCAAAGTTTTCATGAATTTAAACCAGGAAACCTGAAGATAACATTTTGCTTATAGCAGGCTGCTGTAGATTAGATTCCTGGGGTTTTCCATTTCCTCCCTTCGGATTTAGGAATACTTTTGTTGGGACCATTTAAGAAGCACTGGTTCAGGTAGGATTTATAAACAAGGATGCCCCCAAATCCCGATACTAGAGCCTTCAAGCATCTTGGCAGAGGGAAATTGGAATATTAAAAACTTTTTTTTCTGTAACCATGAGAGAGTACATGTACAAGAGAACAAGAGTGAGGTGGGGAGAGCACCCTCGGCAGAGCCTAGTCAAGCCACGGTCCCCTTCCTCCAGTCCTCCAGCCTGTTGGATCTTGGGCATTCACGTGTGTGCCCAGCGTGTTTCAGGTGGACCAGGCTAGGGGTTCAGACTATGGTTCTGGGTGAAATCTGGCTTCTGTTATGCAGTGTGTTATCACTGTGCCACAAAGCTGGGCCAATAACGATTATTTCTGAAGGAGTCTTCTGAATTGATAGCCTGATAGAAGAGATGAGTATTCAGAATAAATAGCCCCACTTCTGTGTATAGGAATAATAATACAAACAAAAGCTAAACATTTTGAGCTTTGCTTACCATGTGCCAGGCCCCTTTCTAAGCCTATAGCCTATATTGACTCATTTAATCCTGGATATAACCCTCAGGGGTGGGTACTGTGTTTAATTTTCATGTTATAGTGGAAAACTAGTAAGTGGCAGAGCAGGGGTTAGAACTGAAGATCTGTGCTTAGGTCACTGTGCAGTATAGCTTCTCCTTGCCGGATCTCTGGGCTGACTTTATGAGGGGAGTTCAGAAAGTATGTGGAAAAATGGAATTAAAGTACAAATTTATTCTGGTACAAAATATTTAAGATCCATGCATAATATTTTCATAATATGCATTTTCCATGGACCTTTTGAAGACCCCTGTACACTGTTCACCCTGCTCAAAAGTTCTTCACCTCAACTGCCTGGAAGTTCGTCACCCTACTTTTTCCTCAGATAGGCTCAGTCAGAATGTCACCTTCCCTGTGAAGCTCTCCCCTGTCCCAAGTAGGCTGTGGGCTTGTCTCTTCCAAGGCTTTCTTCTCACTGCTCCATCCTTGCTCCTTGCCTACCTCCTTCTCTGTGCATGAGCCCCGTAGGGGCATACCTCAAGTCCTGTTTTCTCTCTGTATTTCCAGTCCCTCGCATGGTACTCAGCACAGTAGGCCCTCCACTTAAAATTGTGAAGGGACAGGGCAGACATTCACACCTACCCTTGAAGCAAATGCCTTCCCACTTCATTTAACACACACTTAAGCTTATATAGCTTTAGAGTGATGAGCCTGGGGTTCAGACTTACATCCAGTTGATTCTAGAGCTTGAGCTGTTGGGACCAGCAGGTGGTGTGGTGGTTAAGGGTGCCAGACTCCCACATGGCTGACTACAGTTCAAGTCCCAGACCTGGTGGCTTGCTTTCTCACTTTTCTCTCTCTCACTCTGTTCCTCTTTGGTTTAAAGTAAATTAAAATAAATAAATAAATTTAAATAATTCCTTTTTTTTTTTGTAGAAAGATTTTTGCTATAGGGTGCATGCGCTCACTGGAGAAACAGAGAGACAGAAAGTGAGAAATTACCCCCCAGAGGGAATGGCCATGCTGCAATCTCTTCTCCTCTGATCTCCTCTTGGGATTTTTGGGCATGCACACACACGCGTCTGGCGTGAGTTTTAAGCCGCCAGGTACAGGACTCAAAACTGCATTCGACTACATGGGAGTAAAGCGAATTAACCATTACGCCGTCTGCTAATCCAAAGTTAAATAATTTTTTTAAAAAGAATTTTTAAAACAATTGTATATTTAATTTTATTTAATCGTTCATTTATTTTAATTTGACCAGATTGAGAAACAGAAAGAGAGAGAGAGAGAGAGAGAGAGAAAGTGAGAAAGCAAGTCACTAGGTCTGAGACTCAAATCATGATCAGCCATGTGGGAGTGTCCCGTGCCTTAACTACCATGCCACCTACTGGTCCCTTCCAAGTTAAGTAATTCTCTTTTTTTTTTTTTTTTTTGGAG
>NW_006159986.1:3603703-3605626 GCF_000334495.1 Tupaia belangeri chinensis | reverse complement strand
ACACACGCACACGCGCCCGGCGTGAGTTTTAAGCCACCGGGTCCAGGACGCAAACTGCAGTTGACTACGTGGGAGTCCAGCGACATAGCCATTACGTTAACTGTTGGTTCCCTGAATAATTCTTTTTTTAAAAAAAAATCTGCTGATCCCAAGTTAAATAATTTTTTTTTTTTTTTTAAAAAGCTTGGGACCAGCAGTTAGCATAATGGCTATGTCGCTGGACTCCCATGTAGCCGACCGTGGTTCAAATACCAGAACCAGTGGCTTAAACTCACTCCGGACACATGTGCGTGTGTGCCCAAGATCCCGAGAGGAGAATGGAGGAGAAGGGATTGCGGCATGGCCATCCGCCCTGGAGGGTGATTTCTTGCTTTCTGTCTCTCTCTGTCTTCCTGGTGAGTGCACGTGCCCTATAGCAAAAACCTCTCCAAAAAAAAAAAAAAAGCTTGAGCTGTGTGTTTGGTCTATCCTCTAGAAAGTTGCTCACAGCAGAATAGAAGCACAGCAGGTAAATGGAATGAATGTATGGTACAGATGATTTGGAGTAGGGGAGTTGGGCACAAACTAAATTTCTAGACGGTAAAGATCTCCAAATCTTCATTTCCACCGATGGATTTTAATAGGACAAGGTGGACATGGCTATAGTTCTTCACGGTTCTGTTGACCAACTTGTGTAGTGTGTGTATCTGGTAGCAGGACAGAGCATGTGGTGCTCAGGTGTGTGTGGTGCAACAGATCCAACCCCAGGCCAGTACTGAGCAGTAATCAGTGGAGGTGAATTAAACGCTGGTCCACGAGCGCTGTTCTCTATGTCCACACAAGGCTCTTTCTTCCCTTTTCTTCTTCTTTAATTGTCAAAGGACATGTGTGCTTACTAGAGAGAAACAGAGAAAGCACCCCCACCATGGGATGTGGTCACTTTACAATTCCTTCTTTGTTTCTCCATCCTGTTGGGATTTGGGGCATGTATGCCCACACACTGAGTGTTTTTCAAGCCGCCAGGGCTATGATTCAAACTAGCAGTCAGCCATGTGGGATCTGGCACCTTTAACCACTAGCTACATACAGCCTCAGCCCAGACTTTTTCTTGAAGTTTTCTTTGTTGTATTTTGTTTTTGTCATAGGGCATGTGTGCTCACTGGAGAGAAAGAAAGGCAGTGAGAAGGAAAGTGAGAAATCACCTTTCAGGGGGAATGGCCATGCAGCAGTCCCTTCTCCATTCTCCTCTCAGGATTTTGGGCATGCCTACACATATGCCTGGCTTGATTTTCAAGCTGCCAGGTCCAGGACTCGAACCATGGTCGACCATATGGGAGTTCGGTGCCTTAACCACTGTACCTGCTAGCTCCCAGGGTCATTCTTTAGTTAGGATGGCCTTTAAGAAAGTGAGACAGCAGCTGTTTGAATGAGTACAGAGACTGACCCTCCTGTGTGAATGTCACAGGTGTGGCCTTTAAACTCCCCCTTTCCTAGTCTGTTACCCCCTATTCACCCAGTGATAATCAAGCTGGCTCTCATCAACCCTACTTTCTTCACACCCCTCTGCTAACTCCACTAAAGTGAACTCATCTTTGTGTTTATGGTAAATGGAGTCCTTGGATCTCATGGACTTGATGCAGCATGAGCAACTGCCTTTTTTTTTTTTTCGGAATAGTTTTAGAAAAATTACTAAGGCAGTACAGAGTTTTCTCACAAACCCCCACACCCAGTTCACCCAGTATAACACATTAGTATTTTCCATTCAAGTCCATATTTTACTCAGATTTCCTTCAGTTTTACCTAATGTCCTTTTTCTGTTCCAGGATCCCATAGTACATACAGTTCTTGTGTCTCCCTAGGCTCCTCTTAGCTATCACAGTTTCTTTTTTTTTTTTTTTTTTTTTTTTTTTTGAGGATTTTCACTTTTGGGCGCGTCGGCCTCCC
>NW_006159986.1:3592391-3603649 GCF_000334495.1 Tupaia belangeri chinensis | reverse complement strand
CACGCCGCAATCCCTTCTCCTCCATTCTCCTCTCGGGATCTTGGGCACGCACGCACACGTGCCCGGCGTGAGTTTTAAGCCACCGGGTCCGGGACACGAACCGCGGTCGACTACGTGGGAGTCCAGCGACATAGCCATTACGCTAACTGCTGGTTCCCAGCTATCACAGTTTCTTAGACTTCCCTTGTTTTTGTTCACTTTGACAGTTTGGAGCATATGGGTCAAGTGCTTTCTAGAGCATCCCCTTAACTGGGATTTGTCCAGTGCTTTTTCCCATGATTGGATTTGGGTTATGAATTTTTGAGAGTAAGACCACAGAGGTGAAGTGCCATTTTTGTAACGTCATATCAAGGGTATATACAACCAACCTGACTTACCATGGTCAGTGTCAACCTTGATCACCTGGCTGATGTGATGCTTGTCAGGCTTCTTAACTGTAAAGTTATTCTAGCTCCTTTCCCCTTCATATTGTACTCTCAGGAAGGAAGTCACGACTTAAGTCAACATGTAAGGAATGGGGAATTATGCCTTCCCCCCTTTTTTAGAATTATTTATTACATTTTATTATTATTATTTTTTTAATTTGATGGGGTATGTGAGAAAGCAAGCCACCAGGTCTGAGACTCGAACCATGGTCAGCCATGTGGGAGTCCAGCACCTTAACCACAATGCCACCTGTTAGCCCTGTACCTCTCCTTCTTAAGACTGGATTAGCTACATGAGTTATTAAATTTTTTTTAATCCCTTTTTTTCCATCAGAGAGGGGAAGAGAGACACAAAGACAGGCATCCCCAACAGGATTATCATGCCATAACCTACCCCCTGTTTCAACTATCCCAGACCATGAGCACAAGTGTGCTCAGGGATCTCCCAGCAGTTGAAGCCAAGACCTTCCCATGCAGGTCCAGTTGCAGTATTACTGTGTCTGCCTGTCCCCTGAATATTTTAATTTTTCTATACAGAAGACGTGTCTTTTCTCCCTCATGCATTTATTTATCCAGTACTTAATATCAGTGAGGACTTGTGAATACTTATTGTACACTTTGGTTTCTAATCCATTCGACTTATTGCTCAGATTATTCTAGCTCTGGTCACTGGTTGCTCTTTCAGCTGTCTTTGACTTACTCCTGTCCTTGTGAGTTTGTTTGTTTGTTTATTTCTTAGCACTTTCTCACTTCCTGGTACCACAAGATGCTCCAGACTCTCTTTGTGTATTTCGTACCCCAATCCTTGAATCACCTGTCTCTCCAAGACCACATTGTCTCTCAAATACTGTGATACGGAATAATGCAGATGGGTTCACATTGTTTCTTCTTTTGCCGGTTTGTCATAGTCACTGAAGGCCATGGACTAGGATAAAGTTGGGTGTACCTGGGAAGTCCAGTTGTGAATCACCTTCGAGTTGATCCCTACTGCAGGCCGCATTCACTCACAGTTGTTCCTCCACACACTCGTTCATACTCTACACCTGCCTGATGCTGTGACTGATCCAAAAATTGGTCAATTTTTGTTTTGTCAGAGGGCATGAGCGCTCACCACAGAGAGGCAGAGGAGAGACAGACAGAGGGATAAAGCACTCCGCAATGGAGCACAGCCATGCTGCGATCCTTTCTCTACTTCTCCATCCTGTCAGGATTTGGGGCATGTATGCACACATATTTGGTGTGTTTTTCAAGTTGTGGGGTCCAGGAGTTAACGGCGTGTTTGGCCATATGGGATCTAGTTGCCTTAAGCACCAGGCCAACCCCAGATTCGGGCTTCACTGTAGAGTTTACTCTCTAGTTGAGAAGATATGTACACAATCATTCTCTATTTTGGATGCTACATTTTCCAGCCAGACCTTCTGGACACTGAATCGCCTGAGAGATTTCCCATGTTCTGGGCCAGCATCTTTTGCTGCCATTCAAAAACAGGCTGGCCCTGTGGGAGGGATTGTGCAGGATTTGTGGCTCTAGGCAGGCTCAAGGCAGGCTGTCACTTTGAGTTGTGATCCTGAATCATTGAATAGTTTAAATCCTTCAGTTGTACTGTCATCTCTCTGAAGATGTGTAACTTGAGCCCTGCTGGAAACACTAACTTGGGATCCTAACAGGAGTTGGCTTACAAGCCTCTTGCCTTCTATTCATAGCTGTGTGTGTCCCCTTCAGGTGACTCTGTCAGAGGCGTCGTAGAGGAGGGTGTGGGTGGCCTGCCTAGTCCTGGCTGCTTCCTAGTCATCAGATTGCTTCTGAGCCTCTCAGGCTGCTGTGGTGATTAATGACGCCAATTTCCAAACCTCTAGCATTTGCAGCCTGGTTTTTAAAAGGAACTCTGGTTTCTTTGTCAGCTACCCTATTCCTGTCCCCTCCCCCTCTCTGCAACTGAGCTACTACTTCTCTTTCCTGAAAGAGGCTTTGAGATGGAAGGAAGGGCCTTGGACTTTAAGATGCTTGGTGTTGTGGGACTTATGGTGGTGGTTCCTCCCCACTCCATACTTGTGGCTCTGGGATCCAGTCTGCAGAGAATACAAGATTATACTTGTTGACAGGACATTTCTGAATGAGGGGTGCTAAAGAATGGGGTCCAGGGAACCTGGAGGTGCTAGGAATGTGCATGGTGTCCTGTATATCAGGAATGATGAATCACTTCCTTCCCAGGGACTTCAGAGGAAGGACTTCCCTGCCCCATGGACACTGCTGAATGCTCCTGAGAGCCAGGCCCTTTACTGAGAGTCTCACATGCATCATCTTCCGCAAAGTCCTGGGAGATGGGTGGGAAGTTGTCTCAGTGACACCATACAAGACCACCCTAGGAGGCGGTAGCTCCAGAACTTGAACCAAAGTGTGTCTCCTCTGGTGCTTGTGCTCCTTACTCCTGTGCAGCAGGAAAGAGAAGTCCTGTCAGGGAAGGGAGGCATTTCCTTGACCAGGCTATGGCTCTTAGAGGACCAGGGCCACGTGGCAGATAAACGTGTTTTTAAGCCTCCACTGCTCCTGTTTACGTGCCAAACCATACCTTTGTCACATGCTCAGCTCACCATATTTGTGAGCACCTACTATGTGTTAGGTTCGATGTTAAGTGTGGTTAAAGGTACGTTCAGCCTTCGAGAATTTTGTATTGTGGTCCTTTATCTGCAAAAAGTACTCATAGTTGGGAACCAGCAGTTAGTGTAATGGCTATGTCGCTGGACTCCCATGTAATTGACCGCGGTTTGCGTCCCGAGTCCGGTGGCTTAAAACTCACGCCAGGTGCATGTGTGTGCGTGCCCAAGATCCCAAGAGGAGGAGAATGGAGGAGAAGGGATTGCGGCGTGACCATCCCCCCTGGGGGGTGATTTCTCGCTTTCTGTCTCTCTGTCTCTGTCTGTCTGGCGAGCGCATGTGCCCTATAGCAAAAACCTCTCCAAAAAAAAAAAGTACCCATAGTTCTTTTGCACTCTCACTCCCAACCCTTTCCAGTCTCTTGTGATTTACGTTAACCTCATGAAAATTTGGGACCATGGCAATAGGAGTGTGATTCATTCATTAAAACTTGTTTGGACCTATTTACTGCCTGATTTCTTCACCCAGCACCCTTCTACAGTTTGGTCAGCAGACATTAAGAAAAAAATATGTCTAAAATATTGTTCTTTGGCATCTAGGCTTCTGAGAGCAGCCATTGCCTTTCAGATTTCACAGTGAGAACTTGGACCTCAGATCTTGGGTTGGGTAGCGTCTGACCACAGTGTGTGCGTGTGGTGTCTGAGCAAGAGGAATTTGTCTGCTCTCCTTACAGACATGAATTCTGCTCTCTTTAGGAGCTAAGGACAATGATTTAAATTGGATTTCTTCCTTCCTTCCTTCCTTCCTTCCTTCCTTCCTTCCTACCCTTTCCAGTCTCTTGTGATTTACGTTAACCTCATGAAAATTTGGGACCATGGCAATAGGAGTGTGATTCATTCATTAAAACTTGTTTGGACCTATTTACTGCCTGATTTCTTCACCCAGCACCCTTCTACAGTTTGGTCAGCAGACATTAAGAAAAAAATATGTCTAAAATATTGTTCTTTGGCATCTAGGCTTCTGAGAGCAGCCATTGCCTTTCAGATTTCACAGTGAGAACTTGGACCTCAGATCTTGGGTTGGGTAGCGTCTGACCACAGTGTGTGCGTGTGGTGTCTGAGCAAGAGGAATTTGTCTGCTCTCCTTACAGACATGAATTCTGCTCTCTTTAGGAGCTAAGGACAATGATTTAAATTTGATTTCTTCCTTCCTTCCTTCCTTCCTTCCTTCCTTCCTTCCTTCCTTCCTTCCTTTCTTTCTTCCTTTTTTTCCCCCCTAAAGACAGAGGTCTGCCGAGGGCTGCCAGGGGTTGGTGTGAGTAGCTGAGTCAACAGGTGCCTCTGATGACCCTGACTTTCAACAGAGGTTTTTGGAGTCTTTTCTGGGCCTGGTGCCTTAGCGGAAGTGGCAGCTGTCCTGACGGGTGCTCCTGGTCCCTGCAGGAGGCCTTCTAAGACAGACACAAGAAGACGCACCCTCCATTGATGATAGTTCAGTTAGAAACGCCCTAGGTGGGTGCTAAGTGCATGAGTTCAGCAAATACGGGGTAACTATGAGGATCGTGGCGCAGCTGCAGCAGCAATCCTGTATCCCGGCTGACTTCCACCTGAGGCGTGCGCCCCAGCACAGCAGCCTGGAGGCCTTTGTTCTGGCTGGCACTCTTTGTAGCATCCTACCTGGTATTGGCAATTGAAGAGCTGGCTGGTGGGACTTGAGCCACCACACAGCTGTGGCATCCTACCACACCGTGTGGCCAGACTTGGCTGCGTCTGTGCTGCACAAAGTGCCACGTGTTGGGTTGAGCCTTTGCTGGAGGCTTCTTACAGAGCAGCCCTAGATGAGAGCAGAGAACCGGCCACAGCCCTGCTGGTGCAGGCCAGATCCGCTAGGGAGAATAGGCTCTCAGGGGTGGCAGTGCTGGGCCTAGGCCCGCCTGGGGCCTCTTATAGCCAGGAGGCGTGGGATAGTTGTGGGCAGGCCCCCGACTGTCTGGCCTCCCTCATACGCTTCCTTGCCACCTACACCCCTGGCTCCTCTCTTGGCAGGCAGGGACAATGACTGAGCATCTGAGAGCTGCCCACAAATCCTGAGGCCTGCCCGGGGATGGTGTGGGCAGACCACACTGACCACACTGTGTCAGCAGATATATAGAGCTCCCCCTACACTCCACCCCTGCAGTCTTCCTCCCTGTGAGTGCAGGAAGAGTGGGAGTGGGGACTAGAGATTTCCATGCTCCGTGCCTGAAAGTTCACGCTGACTCTGCTTCTCTCTGGGCCCATCTGTCGTTGAGAGCTGAGAAAGCAGCTTGGAGCCCAAAGAAGGATTTCATGGTGTTTTTACAGAGGCAGGGCCCTGGGATGCTGGGGGTCTGTCCCTCAAGGATGACTTCCACTTAATTCAGTTTTGCCACTTGTCCCCAGTGATACCCAGGCCTTCCAACATGAGGGAAAGGGCTGCAGGAGCCAACATGAGGGAAAGGGCTGCAGGGCCCTGTCCCCCAAATTCCTGGCATAGCCTCAGGCCCAGCCCAGCAGTGTGTGGCGAAGGACCACTCGGTGATGTATGTCCAGGATTTAAACTGTTGGTGCCCCTTTTGCAGGCATTGGTAGAGTTGGGGGGCTCAGCAGGGCTCTTGAGGACTCCACTGGAACCTCGCTGTCTGCGAAAGTCTAGGCACTGGAAAGGGGAATGAAATGTAACGAGGCCCAGCTAAGGAGATGGATGGACTGGGACATATTCAAGGGCCTGTCCCAGTGGTGGGAACCCAGCTGACCCCACAGGGATGATTTAATTCCCTTTCCCTTAGACAGTTATCTTCCCGTGGCTGTACAAAGGCAGCACCCCTTCTACCGCTGCCTCCCTCCAGCCCTGGCCCAGCACACCCTGTTGGTCCTCTCCAGATCTCAACCTGGGCTGTTAAGCTTCTGGCTTCCAGGCCAAGCTTCCTCTGTCGCACTCCCCGGTGAGACGCAGACCCTGTGCACAGCAGACCCTGTGCACAGCAGTTTTATGGTTCTGGTCACATAGGGGGACGCTCCTCTCTTTGATTCCATCCCCTAGCCACTAAACCCTTTTTCCTTTGCAGATATTCTCTGGGCTGGTTGGGATTACAGGACATCCTTTTTTTTTTTTTTTTTTTTTTTAAATTTGCTAGAGGGTGCATTTCCAGGAGACAGAGAGAGAGAGAAAGTGAGAAAACACCCCTCCTCATGGGAAATGTTCATGCCATAGTGCCTTCTCCTCCATTCTCTTCTCAGGATTTTGGGCACACATGCACATGCAACTGGTGTATTTTTCAAGGTGCTGGGTCCAGGACTCAAACAAACTGTATAGTCAGCCTTGTGGAGTGTAGCAGATTTAAACACCATACTTCATTGTAACCTCTTTAGACCTAAGTGTCAGCTTCTCTTTATTATGAAGCTTAAAAAACCTTAAAATTATTTAGCCCACAGTTAAGTTCAAACAAAAATATGTTTTTTTCCAATTTTTATTTATTATTATATTTTAAATTCAATGAGAGAGATAGAGGAGGGGAGTGGAAGTGGGGACTAGAGATTTCCATGCTCCGTGCCTGAAAGTTCACGCTGACTCTGCTTCTCTCTGGGCCCATCTGTCGTTGAGAGCTGAGAAAGCAGCTTGGAGCCCAAAGAAGGATTTCATGGTGTTTTTACAGAGGAAGGGCCCTGGCAGGGCCCTGAAGAAAATGAGAAAGCAAACCATCAGGTCCAGGACTTGAACTGTGGTCGGCCGTGTGGGAATCCGGTGCCTTAACCACCATGCCACCTGCCAACTCCCAAACAAAAATATTCTTAGTACAAGGGACTTCACAGACTTGTGGGAAAATAGAATTTTTATTTTGCTAGAAAAATTTTGAAATCTGTTTATAGTTTTTTTCAAAATATCCATTTCCACGAGCTTTTTGAAGATCCTTCATGTATATGTATCAATCAAATGTTTTTACGTGGAATCCCTTTTTCTTGCCCCTTGTGTGTAACATTTGGGTATCTTTGTTCTCTTTTGGACTTCTGTCTATAGTTTTGGCGTTGTCTTTTTTATTATCTTTAACATAATTCTGAATTCTTTTGTACTAAAAGGGGAGCAGGAAATATTTCACATACAGAAGAGCTAGATTGGTTTCAAATCATTTCCGAACTTTAATTTTTCATTCTTATATATAAAATTCTCTGTCAGCAACATCTTTTACCTTTTTACTAACTTGTAACTTATGTATAATACGGTTACAAATTTTAAGAGTATGGCTTGGGTACCAACAGTTAGTGTAATGGCTATGTCACTGAACTCCCATGTAGTCACCAGGATTCGAGTCCTGGACCTGGTGGCTTAAACTCACACTGGGCATGTGTGCGTGCATGCCCAAGATCCCAAGAGGAGAAAGGGGAAGAAGGGATTGCAGCATGGCCATCCCCCCTGGGGAGTGATTTCTCGCTTTCTATCTCACTGTCTCTTTCTGTCTCTCTGGTGAGCACACGCGCCCTATGGCAAAAACCTCTCAAAAAAAAAAAGTATAGCTTGATGGGTTTTTACATGTGTAAACACCCGTCTGCTTACCGCCTAAATCAAGATATACAACTTTTCTATCCAGCAGTGTTTTTAGTTTGATCAGAACATTTTCCCCTAGCTGAAAGCCGTATTGTATTAAACCCTGTGTAGAAGGTTGCCATCCTTGTTATTCTCAGTAAATATAGTGACACTGTTACTATTCTTATTTTTTTTTCTTTCTTTCTCTGATAGAGGAGCCTTGCTTGAGTTGAGTCTTAGGCTTAGGCTCTGTCACCAGGTGGCTGTGTGACCCTGTGTAGGTCACCTCACCTCGCCTCACCTTCCCTTCCTTCTCTGTACTTAATGAAAATAGGATTAGTCTTTTGCGGTCTCTCTAAGCTCCAACAATCAATGAGGAGCCAGAGCTAGTTAGACAGCCTCTAGTGTAACGACCCGCTGCTGTCGGGCCCTAACCTCCAGCCTGATGCTAGTTCAGTTCACCTCTGCATCCCTAGGGCAATTTGTATTAAATAATACCATTTTATAGAAATGTGTGGCTTGGTCAAGGTCACACGGCTAATCTAGTAAACCGTGGAGCCGGGCTTTAACCATACCCAGTTCTGACTCCCAAGTCCTAACCTGTTAGTCATGCTGGGGAAGGCATGTGGATACCTTATATGACTTGTGTGACTTCAGATCTTCCCTCTGGGTCTACAATCAGCTATAAGTCGGGGGTGGCCCTGCTGGGAATCTGGCCTCTGTCCTGTGTGTCACTGGTGGTGGTTTTCCCCTGCAGTGTAGGTAAATCATCTCCCAGCTCATCTGAGCATTTGGAAAACCGTGGCTCCTTTGCCTCTCTTTTCATGTCTTCACCTTTAGCCTTTGAGCCTAATTACTGCTCTGTGTCCCATGCTTCTGTTCTCTTTAAGCTAACAAGTTGTTTCTGCCTTCTTTTTTTTGACTTATCTGGTGTTAAATATCCAGGAATGTTGTCACCCCTACCCCCAGTAAAATAGAGCTGGAGCCCAATTCCAGGGGGCCACTTGGCGGGGTGGGGTGGGGTCACTTGGTTCTTGGGGCATCCCTGCCAACCATGAGTGAGCAAGTCTCCACCCACCCTGTAGTCAACAGTCTGATTGGTTTCCCTAATCAGCTCACAATCCAGGCCGTGCTGGGACTCTCAGCTAGAGGAAGTCTGTAAAGCAAACAGGAAACACAAGAGACACCCGTCAGCTGGAATTGCTCACCCTTTTTATCAGGAAGAACAAAAAGTATGAAGCGGGTGACTTCATGCGTTAGAGAAGGGAAAGGTAAAAGTTTCTGATGGAGGCCAGGGAGAGGGGTGACAGTCCAGCAACATCTGGTGTCTTGGGAATGCTTCAGTTGTTGAGTAAGGAAAACCACGACACTCCTGCCAATCCTATTCAACCATATTGTTCTCGGTGCTGTTGGGGTGGGGGGGCGCCTCTCTGTCTCTGGGGTGCCTCACTCCTTTCTGTATCAGTTGTAGCTGTTGTGCTTCACTTGTTTGCTTATAGTTACTTGGGGAACTTCTTTTAAAAACATTGACTTATGTACTCTTCCTCTAGAGATCCAAACTCAGTTGGTCAGTATTATTTTCTAAACACCCTGGGTGATTGTGGGAGAAAAATTTGAGACCCACTGACCTGTAGTGTCCAGAGCAGAGGCAACCACAGGGCAAGGAAGAGCAGTGTCTACTTTTTCTTTCTCTTTCTCTCCCCGCTTGGCCTTAGTACAGCGTATGTATGGAGCCAAGCATTGAAAAGCTTTGATCCCTCCCACTCTTGCCCATGCACTGTGGGAAAAGGTGCACTGAATAGGGTATCCCCATGCCTTTGCATTCTCTGCCCCTTCCTGTGGAAGGCGTGAGTTGGGACCGGTGTTCGTTCTTGGTGGCCCTGCGCATATCAGGGTTCTGGTGGGGAAATGGGTCGTGGCCAGGAGAGCCTTGCCATGGGTTCTGAACCTATACCATTACACTCATGAAAATAGTCCTTGACCTGCTGTGTATATTATCAGAAACTTGAACTATAACTTTAGCTTTTAGGGATAATTTGATTTTTGTGTCACAAAAGGCTCCTAATATGTCATTCTTGGGTATAATCCCATCACCTGTTTGTGCTGGTGGATTATTTTTACCACTGGCTCAAGAGGAAAGATTTCCGGTGAGATTGCCACCTACAAGAGTCAGGACAGCTCAGTGCATGAACTCACCTTTACTCCCTGCCAGGGATATGGCTTTGGTTTCCCAATCTTGGGAGAGGAGGGCAGAAAGCTTCCTGGGGCCCTGGGTCTGGGCTTCACCTGCCTTAGACACCCCTCTATCTCTACGTGTCTTTATGGCAAAATTGGCTTCCTGGGTGCTTTATTATCTAGGAAGGTTGAGTACCTTTGCTCACATGATCGTTGAGTGGGGCCAGGGAAACACGAGGCAACAGACCATAAACAGGCCATGCGTGCCTGTGCAGGTGGCTCTGAGAGGCCAGACTAGTGACCGGGCAGCACATTTCACCAGCTGACTTATGCCAGGTAGAGTCTATCTGCTCACCAGTAGTCTTTTTAAAATTTTTCTTTTTTGAGAGATTTTTGCTGTAGCATTAGTGCACTCACCTGAGAGGCAGATAGAGACAGAGAGACAGAATGTGAGAAGTCATTCTCCAGGAGTATGGCCACACCACAATCCCTTCTCCGTTCTGCTCTTGGGAGTTTGGGCACACACATATGTGTGCCCATTGTGTTTGAAGGTGCCATGTCTGGGACTCGAACTGTGGTCAACTACGTGGGAGTCCAGTGACTATCCACTACACCATCTGCTGGTCCCATACTAGTAGTCTTAGAGAAGGTTTAATAAATAATTATGTCAGGGCTGGCCCTACAGCCTCGTGGTTTAGAGAACCAGATTCCCAAATGGCTGAATGCTATTCAGATCTTGGCCTGGCAGCTTGAAAAACATACTGGGCACATGTGCATGCCCACCCAAATCCTGACGGATGGAGAAAAGGAAGATAAGGGATTGTGGTGTGACCACGCCCCATTGGGAGTGCTCTCTCCCTTTCTCTCTCTCTCTCTGGTGAGTGCAGATGCCCTCTGGCAATTAAAAAAAAAATCATAGCAATACTATTACCTGCTGTTTACTCACCATTGTGTGTGCAAGATGCTTGGCAAGACGTTGTCATGAGCCCTGATGTGCCCTGATATGTCATTAGTGATGAGAACACTGAGGCTCAGCTCAGGTGGCTTCTGCAGGGTGACCCAGAAGTGGCAGGAGACAGTCACACTATCGCCAGGTAGTCTGCTACCTGAAGCCGCTTCCTGTGCTCGTTCTTGCCATGCCAGCTGCTGGCCCTGGCTGGGCTTTAGTGGCACCTGCAGATACCAGGCCCTCTCTGACCTTCAGTTTCTCAGGGGACTGGCTCCATAGATGGCTTTGATGTGCAGACAGTATGAAGACCACTGGGTGGGAGTTGTGTCCCCTGATGCAATAGCTTGTTAAAAAAAAAAAAAAAAAATCACATTTTGGCCCAGCCTCTGTGGCACAGCTGACGATGGTGTATCAGACTGCAGAGCTGGAGGCCGCGTGCTGACTGTAGTTCAAGTCCCCTTCCCGGTCAGCCTGAAAACATGCCAGGCCTGCTCGTGTATGCCCAGGATCCTGGTGGACTGGAGGAAGGGGATCACAGCGTGACCAGACACTGTGGAGGGTGTCCTTTCTCTTTC
>NW_006159986.1:3579300-3591950 GCF_000334495.1 Tupaia belangeri chinensis | reverse complement strand
TTCCCTCCACCCCTTGTGTTCATGTGTGCTCTGTCACGAATAAGAAAGTAATCATAAAAATTTAAAATCACATTCTGTCTGGGCAGATTTGGAAACCCGTTTTGTAGAGACAAGACATTCCTCAATATTTAACACTAAAGAGTTAGACCAGAGAAGGCAGAAAGGACTTGTTAGCTTAAAGAGAGCAAACCATGGGACACAGGAAGAGAGCTTCATTAGGGTCAGTCAGAGGCAAAGGTGTAATCACTAAGAGACAGCCAGCGGAGCCATGGTTTTCCTGCCTCAGAGGCTCAGGTTAGCTGGTGGCATGATTTACCCGCACTCAGTTTGTGGGTGCTGGTTAAACCCTCACCTAGCGCATTGGCTGTTTGGAATCAGGGACTTCATTTTCTGTTCTCCTCTCCCCACTCATTCACACTTCTTCCTCTAGTGCTTCAGCCATACTCTGGTGCCCAGCCAAGATTATGTGTCACGCGGATTCATGTTAATAACCAGCTCATAATTCCGTTGTGGCTTTCCCTGTGTCGTCGTTGCCCTGCCTGGCCCTGGGCGGCTCCCCCACTGTTGGGAGTACTCAGGGACTGCAAGATCCCAGCATCTGTCCCTGGTGCCAGACCTTGCCAAGCCAGAAAGCTGCTGTCCCAGAAAGAGTCTCATTCACCCAGCAACCAAACCCAACCCAACCAAACCCAACCCAAACACGGAGGGTGGGCGTCGCCGCTGTTGTTCCTCCGCAGCAAGGAAAATAACACGCAGTTACGGAGTTTGCATCCAGGCCGTCACCTATACATTAGGTGGTCCTGAGTTGGGCATTGAGTACCCAAGTGTCCAGTTATTATTTGAAAAATGGGAGACTGTTTTAACACTTGACGGTGATAATCATTTTGTAATTACTTAGTAAATGTTAACTGTCTTTAAAAATCATTTCGTTCGTAAAGCTAATATATATGCGGGCGTTGCGAGGTAAGGCGTGTCGAAGAAGCAGAAAGCATGGCCTTGCCTTCCCGTTGACTAGGGTGAGATGAGTAGGTGTCTTAAACCCTGAGGTATTTAAATGGCATTTCTGGTTACTTACTGAGACCCCCCCCCTATGCTTCCTTCCTTGTATTTCTGGGGAAGAGGTGGACTCTCTTTCAAATCTCTTTTCCTTTGGTGCTGTCCAGAAAGGAAACTGTTGTTTCTGATTAGTGAATCATTTTTCCTGAAGCTCACTTTTTAAGTGAGTTACTGGGAGAACCTGAATGTGGAAAATGATATGACGTTGAATGAATCAAGCCCTGTGCTTGATTCATTTTGCCTGGCATAAATATCCCCTCTGTCCCTTAACTATAAGAGATTGCAATTTCCTTGCTCAGGGCTCTTGGGGTCATTCTGGAAGACCCTCCCGTAGAGGTTTCATGATGCAAAGGGCAGTCTAAAACCTTTTCATTCTAACCTGTGTTCAGACGCTGAGCAGAGCCTTAAGTACTTAATACATGCTCACAGTTCTTACTTGTAAAACGTTCTGTATATATGCTGGTTTCTTTTACTGTAAGTCTAAAGACTTCTGGAGATAGGCTTCTCATCCTTCTTTGCAGTTCTGGAACTTATTTTTTAAAAAAAAGAAAGAGAGAGATTTAAACCTTCAAAGCTATCTTGAACCAAGTGAGGGAGATGTCAGGTTGGGACCCCAGCTGCTCGGTGCAGGTCTCAGTGTCCCAGGTTTGCCTCTGCTCTTCCCCACCTCCCCCGTGCCCTTTCCCCAGCTACCTCCTGTCTCTGCCCATAGAGAATGACACTGAGGTCTCTATTTAAACGGGAAAGTTGACAGCTGTTGTGCTTGCCAGCAGAGCTCTGGCTTTGGTGTGTGTTTTGTTTTTTACTGTGACATTTCTGGCTCTTCCAAAATGAGAGGACTTGGGGAGAGGCGCAGGACGAGAGTGGAACATTGCTTTGATTCTGGTGAGCAGAGCGCTAAATCCAGCCTCAGACTGCGAAAGCCGTCAGTCCTTTTGAATGTGGCAGGAGACGACGACTACCTGATAACACCTTGCACTGGCTGGGGCTGGTTCCTGAGAACCCACAGGGGTGGCCAGGCATCTTATCTGAGGAGCTTTCTGCTGGGACTCCCTGTACCCTCGTCTGCCTCACTACCCTCCCTGGCTCTGCACAGAGGCAGCCTGTGGCCCTAGCTACAGACTGCAAGGTCATTGTTTGTTGACCCAATTCCTAGTGTCTTGGGCTTTTCTATTTATTGATTGGTTTATTTATTATAGCCCAAGGAGCTATAATAAATACCACCAGGCTAGTATACGTCCACTCATCCCCTGCATGTGTCTGTAGAGGAATGTACATATTGGGGACAGAGAAGCCAGTGTGTTTGCTCAGAACCATGAGCCTGAAGGTGGGGGACCACTTTCCTCCATATTCCCCAGATGGTTGTAGAACAAATCAGTGTCTCCTCCAGCCTCACAAAGGGCCTGCACTTCCAAAAGACAGGGGTAGGGGCAGGGAGTTGAGATGAGGGAAGCGGTCAACCAACTCCTCAGGGAGGGCAGAGGGAAAGACCTGTGGTTTCAGAGGGGCTCATGGTGTGGCAGTGTCTGAGCTGACCCAGTCCTTCTCATTTCCCCCTTGCAGTTGGAGGCCCACCTCCCCGCTAAGTGCCTCTGCATAGCACCGGCCCCTGCCCCACACTCACTGGTGCCACTGCAGCGGGACAGGCCATGGCGGTTCGGGGAGGTGCAGCACGACCCAACGGACCTGCTGCTGGGAACAAGATCTGTCAGTTTAAGCTGGTCCTGCTGGGGGAGTCCGCCGTGGGCAAGTCCAGCCTCGTCCTCCGCTTTGTCAAGGGGCAATTCCACGAGTACCAGGAGAGCACAATTGGAGGTGAGTGGGTCTCAGGCCTTGTGTGGGGGGATGCCGCCTGCCATAGAGACAGATCCATCTAGGGTGCAGCACCTCTTCCTCATCTGGGCGCTAGAATCAAATCCAGCAGCTGGGCTCCGTGCTGGAGTCCCAAAGAGCAATGCTAGAGAGAGTTAACTGGGAACCGCAAACTGCCTTCCCGTCCTGCTTCCGCCTCTTCCCCGTTTGGACTGGGCTGAGACCTTGACCCGCCCTGGGGGAGAGAGGCGGCTCTGAATCTCGGACAGGCCTCCTTACAGTAAGGGGTGGAATATGTGCCGGGTCCTCTCCTACTTTCCAGAATGGGGAAGGGCCCGGTGAGTCGGAGCTGGGTGACAGGCTGGTGTTGCTGACCTTTACCCTTTCTGAAGCTCAGAGCCTGGCGTTGATTCCTCAGTGGTCAGCAGTTAGGATGTGAGTAAGGGTCTGGACTCCGCCTCCTGCCTCAGAGGCCAGTAAAGACCTCCAGAGGCGAGGGCCAACCTTGGCCTTGAGTCATCCCTTCTCTACCCTCATGGTTGGTAGGAGGTTTCTAGGCAGCTGGGAACAGAACAGGCCGTGTCAGCAGTCTTCCTGCTGCCTCCTCAGCACTGGGTCAGGAGCTGCAGAGGGGAAGTGAGGCGTGGCCCGGGCCCCTCAGGGAGGTGGGGGAGGGCACACCGGGAGAGCGGCCTTCTGTATGGAGCTGGTGGGGGCCTCTGCTGGCTCCAGGGGCATGGCAAAGGGGACTCCCACCTTCTGTTCCGGCACTGGGCCTCCTCTGAAGCATATGCACAGCACCTGTGTCTCCTGTCTAAGGTTAGGTCACTGTTCCTTGAAGGCCAAGCCATAGGGTGGCCTAAGGGAGGGGTGCGTGTCAAAGCAGGGGTGGTGGCTAGCTAAGTGCCTGAAGGTGGCAGAGGGCCTGGGAAGCTGGTCACCCAGGAAGCCAGTCACCCAGCCTCAGGCAGGCAGTGGAACAGTGCGTACTCCCCAGCTAGCCAAGTGGGTGAGAGTGTCCTCAGGAAAATGAAGGTCAGTGACACCTTGGCGGGAGCAAACCGAGAGACAAGAGATGTCTCCAGCAGGGCCGTTCGCTCTCAGGCATGAGAGAAGGAGCAAGAAGAGGAGTGAGGGGTTCACCCTTCGTGCCCGGAGTCAGGCTTTGCTGGACCTCACCTCTCCTGGCCTATGCTGCGGTCCTCTTCAGAGAGTGGGCCCTACACCTGCCCTCACTGGGTGGGTCTGTAAAGCCTATGCAGGCGCAGCCCCCAGACATGTTCACCAAGTACCAGCCCCACCTGCCCCGCTTGGGCCCGCTTTGGCTGCTGGGCTGGGGCTTCTCTGTGCACACCTCAGCGGCAGGCTTCTAAGTGCCAGAGCCTGGAAGCATCTGTATGCGTGGAGGGGTGGTTACTCACTCGTTCTTGCTTGTGACGCCTCTCTCTCTTGCAGCGGCCTTCCTCACACAGACTGTCTGCTTGGACGACACAACAGTCAAGTTCGAGATCTGGGACACAGCTGGACAGGAGCGGTATCACAGCCTGGCCCCCATGTACTACCGGGGGGCTCAGGCTGCCATCGTGGTCTATGACATCACCAACACAGTAAAGACTTTCTCTTTCTCCTCTCCCTGCCTTTTGTCTTTAGAATTCCCAGGAATCGGGTTATTAATGCCCCAATTTCAGGCCTGGACCCTCTGTTCTTGTCGGGGGGAGGGGCGTGGATAGACTTCCCCTGTTGTCTGGGGACACCGCACCAGAATCTGTATGTGATGACATCTTAGTTACCTTGGCTGTGCCAGCCCAAGCCTCTCTAGTGAGTAGCCGTGGGCAGAGGGCCTTCCCTTTTTGACATTCTGGCCCTGTCTCCTCAGGATACATTTGCACGAGCCAAGAACTGGGTGAAGGAGTTACAGAGGCAGGCCAGCCCCAACATCGTCATCGCCCTTGCGGGTAACAAGGCGGATCTGGCCAGCAAGAGAGCTGTGGAGTTCCAGGTGGGGAGACGGGCAGAACTGGGAGATGGGGGAAAGCTGGCTCCAGTTAGCCTCCCCGGGTTGTTCCGGGCCTCTGCAAAGGGCCACGCTAGGAGCCAGCAGGGGAGCTCTCACCTGCCGCCCTCCCAGGACCCATGCGCCAGCCTGGGAGGAACTGTTGCCTGCCTCTCTCTTGTTCTTTCTCTTTGGCAGTGGGGGCTGTGTGTGAAACTCATAAACTGACTTTTTAATTAAACTTAATCCAGAAAGAAATATTTATATATTATGTGTATATATCCATATAGACACATACATACACAAATATATTATATATTATATATATTATATATATGTACACACATATATTTTATATAGTAAATATATATAAATTATATATATTTTTATATATATATATATGAAAATATATATGTACACACATACATATATGTTGCCAGAGGGCACATGTACTCCTGCAGAGAGAGAAAGTACCCCCAGTGGGACATGGTCATACCACACAGTCCTTTTTTGTTCATTTCTCCATCCTGTCAGGATTTTGGGCATGCACACATATGTGCCTGGCATGTTTTTTAGGCCACCAAGGCTAGAATCCAAACCATGTGTGAACAGCCATATGAGACCCAGGTCAATAGTGCATACACTTAACCATTGCAGACAGGGTTGACCCAATATATACCTTTTAAATACATGCACACAGTAAAATTGAAACAATGTAAGAAAGTGTATAGAATGAAGTTTAAGCATCTTCTTCTTTTTTAAAGAATTATTTTATTGGGGGCCAGCAGATGGCATGGTGTGGTCAAGGTGCTAGACACTCTCACATGGCCAACCACGGTTTAAGTCCTGGACCTGGTGGCTTCCTTGCTCACTTTCCTCTTGTTCTCTCTCTGTCTCTGGTCAACTTAAACATGAATGAATAAATAAAATTAAAATTAAAAGAATTATTTTATTCAACTTTATTTATCTATTTATTTATTTTTAATTTGACCAGAGAGGGACAGAGCAACAGAGAGAAAGAGAGAGAGAAAGTGAGAAAGTAAGCCACCAGGTCCTGGACTCAAACCATGGCTGGCCATATGGGAGTCCAGAGCCCTTAACCACCACGCCACCTACAGTCCCAGAAATTTAATTGCCTTCTTACCCAGAAAAACTCAGCCTCTCTCCCCCTAAGTTCCCAGATTTCTCACCTTTTCAGAACAATGCACATGTATATGAATCCCTTTCTATACTGTATAATTTATTTGTTATCAGTCCCTAACTGATGGACTTTAGGTTGTTTGTAATTACAAACGACTGGAGACAGTACTGCAGTCAACATCCACAAACTTCCAATTTTTGTTGAAATGTGCAGGTGAATGTGCAGAAAAACTTCCTAGAAGTATTTCCTAGCCTAGTGATTTTGAAGCAGAAGGAGGCAGAGAGACCTAGGGAAACCTGAGTTAAGTCATCTGCGGTTTGTGCTGTTTGTGAGCTGAAAGAGGCTGTATCCCAGTGGGCTGACTGAGGGTGTGGAGCAGATGTCTTAAGGGAACCCAGAGCAGGGAGGCCTTAGGCCTGAGAACCCACTGCATTGTCCAGCGGTCTCTGTTGTATATAAAACACTGTGAACATCAAAGATTTTTATCCTGGGCCCTGGCCCCTGCAAACATTTCTATCCCTTCCTCTTTCTCACCTCCATCCGAATCAGGAAGCACAGGCCTATGCAGACGACAACAGTTTGCTGTTCATGGAGACATCAGCAAAGACGGCAATGAATGTGAACGAAATTTTCATGGCAATAGGTAAGTTGCCTCTGCTCCCTTCCCTCCACCACCAAGGGCCTGTTGCTTGATTGCTGTTCTAAGGTGGGTCTGTGTGGTCCCTTCACCAACAGATCTTATATCTTTAAAAATTACTTATTTCTTCCATGAGCAACAAAGAGAGAGATAGCTCCCTCAAAAGGGTTGTTATTCTTTTTTTATTTTTTTTAATTTATGATAGAGTATGTGTGTGTACACAAGAGGAAGAGAGAAGGGCACCTTCCACAGGGCTTAGTCATACTGTGGTCCTCTTTTTTTTGGGGGGGGGGAGTTTTTTTGGAGAGTTTTTTGTAATAGGGCACATGCACTCACCAGAAAGACAGAGACGGAGAGATAGAAAGTAAGAAATCACCCCCTAGGGGGGATGGCCATGCCGCAATCCCTCCTCCTCCTCCTCCTCTTGGGATCTTGGGCACACACACACACATGCACCTGGCGTGAGTTTAAGCCACCGGGTCTGGTGCTCAAACTGCAGTTGGCTATGTGGGAGTTCAGCGACATAGCCATTACTCTAACTGCTGGTCCTATGCTGTAGTCCTCTTCCTCCAACCCTCCACCTCCCCAGGATCCTGAGAAAACATGCACATGCCCAGCATGTTTTTAAACCAGCTGGACAAGGGATTCAAACCATAGTCAGTCATGTGACTTCCAGCTCTACAGTCCAGTACACTACCAACCATTACTATGTCACAGAGGCTGGGCAGGGATTTGACACTGGATCCACCTTCAGTTAGCCCTGGCTCATGGGCCAAGTGTGTGCTGTGTGTATTCTCTAAGCTTGAACCAAGAATCCTCCTGTGTAGGATTGCCTCGTAGAACATTGTGTTTACCTCTTTGCCATTGTTGGTCCCTCCTTCAGATTTTTTTTAAGAATGATTTTATTGAACTTTAATTAATTAATTAACTAACTAATTAATTTTAATTTGAGCAGAGTGGGACAGAGTGAGAGAGAAAGTGAGAAAGAAAGCCACCGGGTCCAGGACTCGAACCTGGGTTGACCATGTGGGAGTCCAGCGGCCTTAACTACCATGCCACCTGCCAGACCCCCTCCTTCAGGTTTTTAACATTCCAGTAAAATAATTTTCTTCATTGAATTCCCAGAGATAGAAAGTTCACCACAGGAGTTTCTTTTTTTTCCCTAAAGAATTCTTTTGTTTATTTTAATTTGACCAGAGAGGGACAGAGTGTGAGAGAAAGAAAGAGAAGAAAAGTGAGAAAGCAAACCACCAGGTCTGGGACTCAAACTGTGGTCGGCCACGTGGAAGTCCAGCACCTTTAAGCACCACACCACCTGCCGGCCTCATCACCACAGGAGTTTCTAAAGCCTGTGTCAGAGTCTCAGTATTTCACTCTCGCACCCTTTAACGTGCTGCCCATTTCACAGCCTGCCATTACCAGACTCTCCCCACCACTTTGTAATTTATTACTATCATTACCCTTAAATTTGCTATAGGGCAGTGCGTGCTTACCAGAGAGAATAGGCAGGGAGTGAGAAGGCACCCCCAGGTAGGATAGCCACGCCACTGTTCCTTCCCCTCCATTCTTCTCTTGGGTTTGGGGCATGCATAAACATGTGACTGGCATGTTTTTAAGCCACCAGGTCCAGGACTCAAACTGTGCTGGCTGTTGGCCATGTGAGATCCAGCTACCTTAACCACCACATCACCTGCTGGCCTGCCACTTCTTAAGAATTTTTTTTTAAGAGAGATTTTTGCTATAGGGTGCATGTGCTCACTGTAGAGACAGAGAGAGATGGAAAGATAGAAAGCACAAAATCATCACCTCCCAGCGGGATGGCCACACCACACAATCCCTTCTCTTCATTCTCCTCTTGGGATTTTGGGCACGCTGTGAGCTTCAAGCCACCTGCTGGCCTGCCACTTCTTAAGAATTTTTTTTTAAGAGAGATTTTTGCTATAGGGTGCATGTGCTCACTGTAGAGACAGAGAGAGATGGAAAGATAGAAAGCACAAAATCATCACCTCCCAGCGGGATGGCCACACCACACAATCCCTTCTCTTCATTCTCCTCTTGGGATTTTGGGCACGCTGTGAGCTTCAAGCCTGGGACTTGAACCTCAGTCAACCATGTGGGAGACCAGTGACATAACCACCATGCCACCATGTCACTGGTTGGATTCTTCTTTTTTTTAGCTTATTTGGCTCTAGAGTCATCCTGCCTGGGTTTAGATCCTTACTTTACTGCATGTGCTCTTCACAAGTTACTTAACTTTCTGGAACACTCAGAGTACGCCTGACAGAGAGTACCCAGTGTGTTATTGATAAATCTCACCGATGGACTGGTAAAGGCCAGATTCTGCTCTAGCACAATTGGGAGAGAGTATTGGAGTAACCCCACAAGTGTATTTCTCCCCTCTGTCCCAAACAGCTAAGAAGCTTCCCAAGAACGAGCCCCAGAATGCACCTGGTGCTCCAGGCCGGAACCGAGGTGTGGACCTCCAGGAGAACAACCCAGCCAGCCGGAGCCAGTGCTGCAGCAACTGAGCCCCCCCGTGCCTGCCGCTGCCCCCAGCTCCTCCGCCTGAACGACCCGACTGGAATCCACTCTAACCAATCGCACTTAACGACTCGGGCCACCACTGGGGGGCAGGGGGAGGGGTCCACCATGATTTCTCCATATAATTTTGATCCTAGGCCGGAGTGAGTTATTCCACCTGCACCTTTCTGTACAAATACTAATTCAATTTTAAGTCTTAAGTCACTTTTTTAATATATATGATCTGTTCTTCCCACTTCCTCCCCTTCTTCTGCTCCTCGAGTCTCCTCTGCTGGTAGGACGTGCTCCTTTCCCCCAGCCTTGTGTACCGGCAGGGGGCTGGAGCAGCTACCCTTCCTTCCCTCTTGCTGAAGGGCACACTCAGCGAGAGCACCCACATCCGTACCTTGTTTGGAGTGGTCTTGGTTTGGGGCTGCAGGGCAGGCCTTGGGGTCAGGGAGGAGAGAGGCCTCAGCTGATTCTCACTGGACTGCAGCACCCCCACCACCCCTGGCTCCCAGCTGGGAGACAAACCACAGCATTACCACAGCATTATGGTGACAGCCACGAACCCGTTGCCCACACCCCTCCACCCTCAGTCACCCTGACCTCTGGCTCTGAGCCCTGTTCTGACCAAATCACGATGATGAGTATTTGGGGGTGGGTGGGTAAGGGGGGGGTATATGAATATATAACTGCTATAAATTAATACTTGTTCTGACCAAATCACAATGATGAGTATTTGGGGGTGGGTGGGTAACGAGGGCGACTGGGAGGGGATGGAACCAACTTTTTCTGTATTTTGTATTGTATGTTTTCTTCAACATGTAACCAATCAGTATCTTGTCAATATAGTCAGCCGATCGATCGACCTCACACTTGTCTTCCTTGTCTTTCTCTGGCAGGGTTTATCAGACCGTGTGCTCTCTAGTTTACTGGAAGTTAATTTACAATGAACCACTGCCTCTTGTTAAATAGAAGCTTCCCCACTAATGTGAGAGGATGCTGGTGGTCATGGTAACCGAGAGAAAGAGGCCCTTACTGTTTGCAGCTCTCCTGGTGGAGGGGGGCAAGACTGAGTTTAAGTCTGAGGGCCCTGCCTCGCTTCTCCTGCCCCCTCCACCCAGCCCCCTACTGGAGTACACCGGGATGATGTGCAAGTCTGTATTTGAAGATATTTGGTCTCTGGGGTTTTCGGTCGGTCTGTACCAGGCCTGCGAAGCATTAGACCCTTGCCCTCTTGCCTGAAGTGGGAGAAACCTGATCACCTCTGACGGGGTGGTGAAGGCGAGGCTGCTGCCTCTGGCTTCCCTCGTGGTCCCCAACCTCAACATCCCCACACCAGGCCACGCTATCCCACCCTGGGCTCTTGGGGCCCTCTACTGGTCTGGAGGCCTGCCCAGAGCTCTGGGTACTCCTGGCCCTCTGCTGCTCCCTGCTGGAGCTGTTGCTCTCCAGAGGCCCTCTGTCCCCTCCATTTTCCCCACAGGCCTGATTTTTGAGGCCCACACCTTGAGGTGCCTTTCTTGCCTGCCTCGGCCGTGACACTAGTCCCCCTGCTATACCTCTGCCTCTCACCCCACCCCAGAAAAGACGACGGGACACTGTGCTGCTGCACACCACGGGGTTGTTTACTGGGTCAGGCTAGGTTGGAAGCCTTGGAGCTGTGGCTCCTGAATCTTGGGGACAGGCATGTTTGGGCTTCAGGGGGAGGCAGTGCCACCCCACACTGGCTTCGGACCCACAGCTGGCCAGAGGGGGTCAGGCAGCAGGTCATGGCGGTGGGATCCAGGTCGGGTGGCAGTCGCATTTGCCGGTGCACCTTCTGTGACATGTGGTATCTGCCCCTCTCCGGGTCGCAGCCCTCCAGTCGCCGCTGACCGGTCACCACCAGGCGTTGGCCGTCCACCCGTACCACCAGCTCCTCCGGGGTGAAGCCATGGGCATCCATCTTCACTTGGAAGCCGTTTTCCACATGGCTGTCATCCAGCACAGCTGCCGGCTGGTCCCTGAGCAGTCGCACTGGCAGTGTGGCCACCTGGTTCTGTTCAGCGAGGGCCACGCTGGGACGCCGGGAGGACACCCCGCTCTCGGAGAAACTGCTACCGACCCGCTGCATCCGAGTGAGCAACTGCTGTTCAAGGGCGCGAGGCCCGGAGCGCAAACCTCGGTGCACCGGCCGGGCGCGTGGCCGTCCTGGAGCGAGGACTCGCACGCGGACGCGCCTGCGCCGCGAGGTTCCTTTCACTTCTGCAAAGGGCGGCACAGTTCAGGGTCGCTGGCTCCAGCTTTTTTCCGGACCCTGAGTCTTTCCAGGCCCTTCCCCACCTTGGTCAGAGAGCCCAAGGCAGCTGAGGCTGACAGAACTGGATCGACTGAACGAGGCCAGACATGCGGAAGCCCCACCCCACAGCGTTACCCACGCAGAGCCGAGATCAGATTGAGCCGCTGAGCTGGAAGGACACGATCTTGCTCTCTAAGAATCAGACCCGAGACCAAAAAGCTCGTTCCCAGGTCATCCATTTCCAGGGCACCCTGCCTTTCCTTGGTCTTGCACAATCCCACCGGTACTGGGAGGTGGACCCATCCTGCTGGCTTCTTCACAGGGGTCTCCTTTGTGGCAGGCTCCGGGCTGGATTCTGGGACAGACACAATGGGTGGTGCTATTTCCCAAACACCGGGAGAGGTCTCGGCCCTCCCCTTCCTCAGCCCCCATCTCAGTAGCCCCTTTCGTGATGTCGTGACCATGGATATGCCTCTAGTGCTCAGTGTGCTCGTAATAAACTACTTTTGTTGAACTATAACGTACAGGAGAGCATACAGCCGAGTGTCACACCATCCAACTGCCATAGTTTGAGAAGTAGAACTGTTGCTACACTTAATCTCTAATATAGCTGCAGTCAGGGAGCCTGGAGGGTCAGATCCTTTGCAGGAATAGGCTGGGGGACGGGGAGGCAGTGTGCCAGGTAGCGGACCCCAAATCCAGGCCTGCGCATCCACCGGTGGGCATGCAAAAGGAAGAGCCCACGATTCCCCAAAGAGGCATCTGTTTACTAGTATTCTCCTTCTTGAACCCAAAAGTATAGCAATTACGACTCTCCAGGACGCTTTCAAGAGAGATTGGAAGTGAGGAGTCGTCAATTTTGGGTGATCATTCCGGCCTCTGTTGGCTGCCTATGACCAAGAGACAGGACAGAAAAGTCTGGAAGCTGGAAGCAGAGGAGCGCAACTGTAGAAAACTACAATTCCCATCATGCACCGGCGCCGTGACACCTGCGCACTGAGCGCCGGTTGCCCATGCGGCCCTAGGGCTGGGAGCGCGGCGCCGCGCTCCGCTGCGGGGGAGGCCATGGCGGAACCTTCCCAGGCCCCGACCCCGGCCCCAGCCGCGCAGCCCCGGCCGCTTCAGTCTCCAATCCCTGCCCCAACTCCGACTCCTGCGCCCAGCCCGGCTTCAGCCCCGACTCCGGCTCCCACTCCAGCCCCAGCTC
>NW_006159986.1:3565880-3579247 GCF_000334495.1 Tupaia belangeri chinensis | reverse complement strand
AGGACGGCCGCGTGCCAAGAAGCTGGAGAAGCTAGGGGTCTTCTCGGCTTGCAAGGTGGGGGCGGGGCCTGGAGTGAAAGGGGCGGGGCTTGGGCATCCCTGGGCTCGGGTGGGAATGGGGGTAGGGGTAAAGCTCTAGCTGCGGAGTGACTCCTGCTACAGGGGTACAGGTCACTGAACCTTCTGCCTCCAGGCCAATGAAACCTGCAAATGTAATGGCTGGAAAAACCCCAAGCCCCCCACTGCACCCCGCATGGACCTGCAGCAGCCAGCTGCCAACCTGAGCGAGCTGTGCCGTAGCTGTGAGCACCCCTTGGGTAAGGCAGGCCTCGCCCATGGGGCGGGGCGGGGCAGGGGCGGCAGGTGCTGGGTCCTGCTTGGACAGGGAGACTTAAATTCTCTGAGAAATCAAAGATCCCTCCTAAGGAAGGGTTGGGTTGGAGATGTGTATGCCCCAAGGAAGAGAAAGGAAATCTGCCGGCCTAGCAGAGGCAGAGCCACCCAGGGGCTGATGTCTGAGCAGTCTCAGTGCTGTCACGCTGGTCAGAGGGTGTATCTTGATCGGCTGTGAAGAGAAGCAGGAAGCCTTGTTGATCTTGGCTATTCGTTCTCCCCAACTCTACCACCTGCCTGTCTCCCAGCTGACCATGTGTCCCACCTGGAAAACGTATCAGAGGATGAGATTAACCGGCTGCTGGGGATGGTGGTGGACGTGGAGAATCTGTTCATGTCTGTTCACAAGGAGGAAGACACGGACACCAAGCAGGTCTATTTCTACCTCTTCAAGGTGAGCTACCACCCAGTGAGTGTGGGAGTGGAGGTGAGATAGTGGGGGTGGGGGCTCCCACTGGATTCTGCCTGCTACTCCTGCCCGCCCTGTTCTCTCCAGCTCCTGCGGAAATGCATCCTGCAGATGACCCGGCCTGTGGTGGAGGGGTCCCTGGGCAGCCCCCCATTTGAGAAGCCAAATATTGAGCAGGTGGGATGGACAGGTGGTCAGAAGGGAACTGGGGGGAGTTTGGAGGAGTCAGGAGCCTGTATTCACCATCCCCCCAAGCTGAGAACAGGGAAGAGGTTCAGAGAAGGGAAGGCACAGTTTCTCTTCTCAGAGCCCCAGAGTGAGAGGAGAGCCTTGTCACTGCCCTTAGGGAGCATCATCCTTTGGATAAGAAGCCCCTCTTGGTTGCTCACACCTTGTTCCTGGTTTTGTTCCCCGCCCATCCCTTCTCAGGGTGTGCTGAACTTCGTGCAGTACAAGTTTAGTCACTTGGCTCCCCGAGAGCGGCAGACGATGTTTGAGCTCTCAAAGATGTTCCTGCTCTGCCTTAACTACTGGAAGCTTGAGACGCCTGCCCAATTTCGGCAGAGATCCCAGGCCGAGGACGTGGCCACCTATAAGGTCAATTACACCAGGTAGGCCCAGCCGGGAGCAGTATGGGGAAGGCTTGGGGGTCCAGCCTAGCTTCAGGGGGTTCTATCCTCAGCTGTCACCATGCCTACCTTCCACCCCAGGTGGCTCTGTTACTGCCACGTGCCCCAGAGCTGCGACAGCCTCCCCCGCTACGAGACCACTCACGTCTTTGGGCGAAGCCTCCTCCGGTCCATCTTCACTGTTACCCGCCGGCAGCTGCTGGAGAAGTTCCGAGTGGAGAAGGACAAGCTGGTGCCCGAGAAGAGGACTCTCATTCTCACCCACTTCCCCAAGTAAGGCTCATTCTGGCCTCTTGGGATTTTGCCCCAAGTTCACATCCTTGCTGTTGTCCCCTTTTTTCCAGGAAGACTTCCTGGATTGGTCCCTCCTCTCCCTCCATGGGCCTTCTGGGATCTGGGCATCTACCTGGCAGACTTGCCCATGGCCCAGAAGCAACTTGCTAGTATTTGCCTTTGCACGTACTAGTCTGGGGATGGCAGGTACATGGCCCGAGCTAACGCTACCCCCCCACACCCCTGACGTTAGACGTTACTAATTGTTTCCCACGGGGCCTGGACACAGCCTCAGAATCCTTCCTACCACAGCACTCCAAGAAACCAGAGCTTACGCTTGAGGTGAAACCAACTCCCACCCCTGTTCTAGTTGATTCTGTACCATTTTTCTCTGTTCTGCATTTTCCTCCCATTTTAAACCTGGCACCTAACTTTCCTGTTCAGAAAGCCTTCACTGACCAATCCAGGCCGTCTAGTGCCCCTCCTGCCACCAGGCGGGAGCAAGAGTTGGCAAGTTGGGTGGGATTCTGGGCCCATTTTGATACTGGCAGAGGGGACTCGGGGGGACTTGCCACCCTGGCTGACCACCTAGCACAGGATATCAGCTTAGACCCTCTCCCTGTGCCGCACATCATGGAAAAGTTGGGCCTCTTGCTGTCTGTCCTGGATGTGTGCCCAATCCTCTTCCCTTCAGTCGGGGGCTCCCACAAGGCAGAGGACTCTGCCTTCCCCTTTAGGCAAGAGCTTCCCAGTGGGCAAAGGCTGTCTCCCATATCACGCTCCCGGTTCCCCAAAAGTAGAGTCTGTCTCTCTGCCCGGTCTCCACTCCCGCTGGTGCCTGGCCCAGGCTGCACCTCATTCGGAGGACAGAGTGGGGAGACAGGCTGTACCCTCCCCACAGGTTCCTGTCCATGCTGGAGGAGGAGATCTACGGGGCAAACTCTCCCATCTGGGAGTCAGGCTTCACCATGCCACCCTCAGAGGGGACACAGCTGGTGCCCCGGCCAGGTATATGCCACAACTGGCCCTGCACAGTCTCCGCTTGGCCTTCCTGGCTGCATTGGCAAATGGAGGACCCGTACCCCTTCGAGGGCTTTGACCGCCTCTCCCTGATTTCTTGCTCACTCTCTCAGCTACAGTTAGTGCAGCAGTTGTTCCCAGCACCCCCATCTTCAGCCCCACCATGGGTGGGAGCAGCAACAGCTCCCTGAGTCTAGATTCTACAGGAGCTGAGCCCATGCCAGGTGGGTACTTGATGAGTGTGGGAGTGGAGGTGAGATAGTGGGGGGGGGGGCTCCCACTGGATTCTGCCTGCTACTCCTGCCCGCCCTGTTCTCTCCAGCTCCTGCGGAAATGCATCCTGCAGATGACCCGGCCTGTGGTGGAGGGGTCCCTGGGCAGCCCCCCATTTGAGAAGCCAAATATTGAGCAGGTGGGATGGACATGTGCTGGTGGAGGGGTCCCTGGGCAGCCCCCCATTTGAGAAGCCAAATATTGAGCAGGTGGGATGGACAGGTGGTCAGAAGGGAACTGGGGGGAGTTTGGAGGAGTCAGGAGCCTGTATTCACCATCCCCCCAAGCTGAGAACAGGGAAGAGGTTCAGAGAAGGGAAGGCACAGTTTCTCTTCTCAGAGCCCCAGAGTGAGAGGAGAGCCTTGTCACTGCCCTTAGGGAGCATCATCCTTTGGATAAGAAGCCCCTCTTGGTTGCTCACACCTTGTTCCTGGTTTTGTTCCCCGCCCATCCCTTCTCAGGGTGTGCTGAACTTCGTGCAGTACAAGTTTAGTCACTTGGCTCCCCGAGAGCGGCAGACGATGTTTGAGCTCTCAAAGATGTTCCTGCTCTGCCTTAACTACTGGAAGCTTGAGACGCCTGCCCAATTTCGGCAGAGATCCCAGGCCGAGGACGTGGCCACCTATAAGGTCAATTACACCAGGTAGGCCCAGCCGGGAGCAGTATGGGGAAGGCTTGGGGGTCCAGCCTAGCTTCAGGGGTTTCTATCCTCAGCTGTCACCATGCCTACCTTCCACCCCAGGTGGCTCTGTTACTGCCACGTGCCCCAGAGCTGCGACAGCCTCCCCCGCTACGAGACCACTCACGTCTTTGGGCGAAGCCTCCTCCGGTCCATCTTCACTGTTACCCGCCGGCAGCTGCTGGAGAAGTTCCGAGTGGAGAAGGACAAGCTGGTGCCCGAGAAGAGGACTCTCATTCTCACCCACTTCCCCAAGTAAGGCTCATTCTGGCCTCTTGGGATTTTGCCCCAAGTTCACATCCTTGCTGTTGTCCCCTTTTTTCCAGGAAGACTTCCTGGATTGGTCCCTCCTCTCCCTCCATGGGCCTTCTGGGATCTGGGCATCTACCTGGCAGACTTGCCCATGGCCCAGAAGCAACTTGCTAGTATTTGCCTTTGCACGTACTAGTCTGGGGATGGCAGGTACATGGCCCGAGCTAACGCTACCCCCCCACACCCCTGACGTTAGACGTTACTAATTGTTTCCCACGGGGCCTGGACACAGCCTCAGAATCCTTCCTACCACAGCACTCCAAGAAACCAGAGCTTACGCTTGAGGTGAAACCAACTCCCACCCCTGTTCTAGTTGATTCTGTACCATTTTTCTCTGTTCTGCATTTTCCTCCCATTTTAAACCTGGCACCTAACTTTCCTGTTCAGAAAGCCTTCACTGACCAATCCAGGCCGTCTAGTGCCCCTCCTGCCACCAGGCGGGAGCAAGAGTTGGCAAGTTGGGTGGGATTCTGGGCCCATTTTGATACTGGCAGAGGGGACTCGGGGGGACTTGCCACCCTGGCTGACCACCTAGCACAGGATATCAGCTTAGACCCTCTCCCTGTGCCGCACATCATGGAAAAGTTGGGCCTCTTGCTGTCTGTCCTGGATGTGTGCCCAATCCTCTTCCCTTCAGTCGGGGGCTCCCACAAGGCAGAGGACTCTGCCTTCCCCTTTAGGCAAGAGCTTCCCAGTGGGCAAAGGCTGTCTCCCATATCACGCTCCCGGTTCCCCAAAAGTAGAGTCTGTCTCTCTGCCCGGTCTCCACTCCCGCTGGTGCCTGGCCCAGGCTGCACCTCATTCGGAGGACAGAGTGGGGAGACAGGCTGTACCCTCCCCACAGGTTCCTGTCCATGCTGGAGGAGGAGATCTACGGGGCAAACTCTCCCATCTGGGAGTCAGGCTTCACCATGCCACCCTCAGAGGGGACACAGCTGGTGCCCCGGCCAGGTATATGCCACAACTGGCCCTGCACAGTCTCCGCTTGGCCTTCCTGGCTGCATTGGCAAATGGAGGACCCGTACCCCTTCGAGGGCTTTGACCGCCTCTCCCTGATTTCTTGCTCACTCTCTCAGCTACAGTTAGTGCAGCAGTTGTTCCCAGCACCCCCATCTTCAGCCCCACCATGGGTGGGAGCAGCAACAGCTCCCTGAGTCTAGATTCTACAGGAGCTGAGCCCATGCCAGGTGGGTACTTGATCCCTGACCTCTGATGTTCATTCATCCCCCAACCCTTTATGTCCATGAGTGACCTTGCCAAACCTCCCCAGCAGGTGAGAAGAGGAAGCTCCCAGAGAACCTGACCCTGGAGGATGCTAAGCGGCTTCGTGTGATGGGTGACATTCCTATGGAGCTGGTCAACGAAGTCATGCTGACCATCACTGACCCCGCCGCCATGCTAGGGCCCGAGGTAGGCAGCCTGGCCTGCTGGCCAGTGTGGGGAGAGGACCCTCCCCATTGGAGGCCCTGGCTCACTGCCCCTCCTCTGCACCTAGACGAGCCTGCTGTCGGCCAACGCAGCCCGGGACGAGACAGCCCGCCTGGAGGAGCGCCGTGGCATCATCGAGTTCCATGTCATCGGCAACTCACTCACGCCCAAGGCCAACCGCCGGGTGCTGCTCTGGCTTGTGGGGCTGCAGAATGTCTTCTCCCACCAGCTGCCACGCATGCCCAAGGAGTACATCGCCCGCCTCGTCTTTGACCCGTGCGTCCCCAGGAGAGCTCTGACCCCAGGGCGCCACACCAGGTGGCCTCTCCCCCTTGGCTTCCCTCCTCAAAACCGGGGAGACTTCTCCCCTCTTCTGAGGCCACCTTTGAGAATTCTTGCTCCTCCGTCCCCAGCCCTGACTCTAGCTCAGGCATGCAGGTTGTGGGGACCTGGAGAGCATGGGATAAGCGGCAGGTCAGGCTGTGATGGGCCCCCTTTCTCTTAGGAAGCATAAGACTCTGGCCTTGATCAAGGACGGGCGGGTCATCGGTGGGATCTGCTTCCGCATGTTTCCCACCCAAGGCTTCACGGAGATTGTCTTCTGTGCTGTAACATCAAATGAGCAGGTCAAGGTGAGCGCGGTGCCCTTGACCCCTGGCCCTCCCCACCTGTTTCTGCATTTTGGCTGTTTTGGATGGGCGGAAGTCAGGGCAGCATCAAGTCAGGGCAGCCGCGTGTGGGTGTGGGAGATAGGGCAGCCACCAGCCCTTCTTTTAGCGGCCAGTTCCTCACATGCCCACAAGGTGGCAGCTGTACTTTGACAACGGTAGATTCAGAAAATAGCTGTTGACAGATGGTGGCACCCAGAAGTCCGCCACATTTTGAGCTGGACCCCATGGACTTGTGTTTTCCTCATCACAAGAATATTTACATACGTCGGGGAGTTCATCCTTATCACGATAGCCCTGCACTGACAGTCCTGGCTTTTACTCTTTAAATTACCCATGTCCTCACGCCGTGTATTTTTTTCTCTAAGTATACCCTTTTATTTCTTCCATGAGCGAGAGGGGCAGAGACCTGATGCCATGATCCACACCCAGCCTCAAACAGCACCCTTAACAGTCTCGTCACACAATCCCCGTTCCCACGCCTCCTGGCTCTTTAGGGTCCTGGTGCCCACACGTTCCCAGCATGTTTTCAGGCCGTCCCAGAGATCTGAACCCACATTAAGCCATGTGGCCTGTGGCCTTGCTGGACACCATTGTGCTGTGCCACAGTGGCGGGGCCATGTCTCACATAACCGAGTGTGTGGGGCCTCCTTGGTCCTGACGTGGACGGCGGTTTCTCTTCAGGGCTCAGATGCCGGGATGAGCAGGCTCCTCCCTCTTCCCCCAACCCTGAGCCTGGGAGCTGGGCACCAATGGCCGTGCTGTGCCGTGCCAGCACCTGACCTTGGACGCAGTTCCTAAGATAGCTGAGTTTCGGTTTTCTCTTCTGTAAAATAGAAGTCATAATCCCTGCCTCATGAGTCAATTCAAGATCTGTAAAGTAGCAAGCCTCTAGAAATCCAGTGTGCTTTATTTTTCTGCCTATAAAGTCCCTTCCTGTACCAGTTGCCTTTCCTCCTCCCTGCCCTGGATCCTCTGGCTCTCCTTACCTCCTTCCTCTCTGGGGCCTGGGGACCAGGCCGGCCCTTCCTTCCCCTGTAAGCCCTGCTGTCCCCTGCAGGGCTATGGGACTCACCTGATGAACCACCTGAAGGAGTACCACATCAAACACAACATCCTCTACTTCCTCACCTACGCCGACGAGTATGCCATCGGCTACTTCAAAAAGCAGGTGACCCGTGGCCTCACCCCACGCCTGCCTGCTGTCTGGGGCCCGGGCTTGTTCTCTCCAGCCCCTTGCTGGAGGTGGAGTGGAGCTCCCTTTGTGTCCTTCCACCTGATGCCTGTGAGGAAGTCTCAGGCCTCTCTTCCTCTTGCCTTCTGCTGCCCCAGTGAAGAATAGGGCCCTGTAGGGCAGGTTGAAGAATTGAGAGGATCTTGATGGCGAGGGGAAGCGGACCTGGAGCCTCCCCAGGAACAGATGGAGCCTTCTCAGTGTCATGGGAGAGGGCTCAGGAGTGGGATGGGACATGGCACATGCTGCCTCAGGGGTGGGAGGCTCTGAAAGTTGGGAAGCACTTGTTGATGGATTTGGCCCTCCTCCAGGGCTTCTCCAAGGACATCAAGGTGCCCAAGAGCCGCTACCTGGGCTACATCAAGGACTACGAGGGTGCGACACTGATGGAGTGTGAGCTGAACCCCCGGATCCCCTATACGGAGCTGTCCCACATCATCAAGAAGCAGAAAGAGGTTGTGTGTGTGTGCGCACGTCTGTGGGGTCTCCCGTGAGCGTATGTACGGGGAGCGACACGTGTGTGTAGTCCTGGACCGTGTGTATGAGGTGGGGCAGTCAGGAGGGGAGGGGCTGGGTCCGGTGGCAGTGAGCCGGGTTCTCCCACCATGGGTTCTGACTGTGGTCCTTCCCTCAGATCATCAAGAAGTTGATTGAGCGCAAGCAGGCCCAGATCCGCAAGGTCTACCCTGGGCTCAGCTGCTTCAAAGAGGGCGTGAGGCAGATCCCTGTGGAGAGCGTCCCTGGCATTCGTGAGCAGGGTCCTGGCAGGGGCGGGAGCTGACTGAGGGATGGGAGGACACACTGGGTTGTGAACAGGCAAGGGACATTCTTAGGGATGTTCTCCCACTCCTCACTTTGCAGGAGAGACGGGCTGGAAGCCATTGGGGAAGGAGAAGGGGTGAGTATTTTGTCAAAGGAGTTGGGAGGGACAGAGGGACCTGGACCTTCAGTCTTGGTATCTTTTGCCTCAGGAAGGAGCTCAAGGACCCCGACCAGCTCTACACAACCCTTAAAAACCTGCTGGCCCAGATTAAGGTGGGAGACCACGTTCCCTTCTGGGGGTCCCTGCACCAATGACTATAGCTATAGGACCCTGTCTGGGTGGGTGGGGGTTCCAGGCAGTTGTGGGCCTGGGGCACAGTGGGCCTGTCCCCAGCTTGGCCTTTCTCTCTAGTCGCACCCCAGTGCTTGGCCTTTCATGGAGCCTGTGAAGAAGTCAGAAGCCCCCGACTACTACGAGGTCATCCGCTTCCCCATTGGTGAGGACCCTCCTCTCCATCCTCCCTCTTCTTTCCACTTTTGCCCCTAAATCTCCCCTGTGCCTGTCTCCACTGGGCCATCCTGCCCCCCCAGGACCCACTCGGAGGCCCCTCTGCTCAGACTCTTAAAGGTGGCACCTTCTTCCCTGCCACCCCAGACCTGAAGACCATGACAGAGCGGCTGCGTAGTCGCTACTATGTGACCCGGAAGCTCTTCGTGGCTGACCTGCAGCGGGTCATCGCCAACTGCCGGGAGTACAACCCTCCTGACAGCGAGTACTGCCGCTGCGCCAGCGCCCTGGAGAAGTTCTTCTACTTCAAGCTCAAGGAGGGAGGGCTCATTGACAAGTAGCCCTACTTCAGACCACAGCCCTAGCATGGGCTGTCCCCACTCGGATTCCGATCTGATCTTTAGGGGTGCAGTTGGGCCCTGTCTCTGACTCTAAGCACTCCATGACCCGGAAGTTGTGTGTGGCTGACCTGCAGCAGGTCACTGCCAATTGCCACGAGTCCACCCCCCGACAGTACTGCTGCTGCACCAGCGCCCCGGAGTTCTATTTTGAGCTCAAGGAAGGGAGGGCTTGGACTGCAGCCCTGGCCTGGACTGTCGCCACTCAAATTCTGATCTGGTCTTTAGGGGTACATTTGGTCCCCAGCCCTAATGCTGTGCTTGAGACACTCTGGCCTCTGATCCTGCAGCCCTTCCTGGCCCCTCAGGCACTTCCATACCTGAGCTGTGTCCCAACCTTCATAGTATCTGGCCTTGGGGAGATGTCGCCTGGGTCTGGGCCAGCCCCTCTGAACTGGCTGGTGGCCCCCGGACCTGGTCCGCCAGAGCTCTGGGGGATTGGAGTCATGCCCTCATTAGGGGGCTCTTTCCTAGAGAGCCAGGAAGGCTGGTTTTAGCTTGAGTGAATGGACCTCAGGGCTTGGAAGTCCAGCTGAATTAGGGGGCCCACGCCTTGCCCTGCACTGTCTGTCAGTTGTCAGTCGTCCCTAGCGTGGGGGACCTGGGGACCCTTCATTCCTGGCATTAATCCCTTGGAGGGAATAATAAAGCTCTTTTTTTTTTTTTTTTTCTCCCTCTGTGTGATTCTTTCTTCGGGACAGACCCAGCCTGAGCAGGCTCTGCCAGTACCCTCTAGCAAGCTGGAGCCTATTAGGCCTCAGACTGCTGGGGCCCTTCTCCCAGCAAGCCTCGTGCCGAGTCCTGTGTTCCTGTGCAGGACCTGCCCAGCTGCAGCCCTTCCATTCTCCCTCTCCTGGCTGCTCCTGGGTCAGGTGCCAGAACAGCAGGGTCAGATCTCACCCTCACCTTAGTCTGGGTGGAAGAGGTTACAGCTGACTGCAGTGGGGCAGAAGCAGTCAGGGGCAGGGGAGATTCCAAGACCGTCCTCCAGCTCAGCTGGCCCCTCCCCTTAGTTTCAGTTTCCATTTTCATTTCCTATCCCTGAGCTAAGCACCACCCACGGCACCGGCACAGGGCACTGGGGCTAGTCAAGCAGGGGCTAAACCAAGTGGGGTGCAGGTGAGATCCTGGCGGGGCAGGGGTCAGGTGCTTCACTGATTGGCTAGAACAGGTTCCAGGTGGGACCTGAGGGTGCCCTCCCCACCTCCCCAAGGTGGAGTGCAGACCCGGGCAAAGGAAAACCAGGAGAGGGGGCAGTGAGTCCCTCGCCATTCCAGCATGGAGCTGCGGCCCTACCAGTGGGAGGTGATCATGCCTGCCCTGGAGGGCAAGAATATCATCATATGGCTGCCCACGGGCGCTGGGAAGACCCGGGCGGCTGCTTATGTGGCCAAGAGGCATCTGGAGACTGTGGACAGAGCCAAGGTGGTTGTACTGGTCAACAGGGTAAGTGGTCTGCCCTCCCTTCAGCAAGGTCTCAGCTCCTCAGGTGCTTCTCAGTCCCCCCTAGAACTCCAGAATGGCTCTGGCTGTCTAAGCTCACCTCTGCAGCCCAGGTCAGCACCCAGCTATGTCCTGAGAGTCATCCTCCCTGCTCCCACTCCCTGACGCTTGATCAGCTTCCTCTGCCCATCTCATCCTCCACCCCCAGGTGCACCTGGTGACCCAGCATGCTGAGGAGTTTGGCCGCATGCTGGATGGACGCTGGACCATGGCAACCCTGAGCGGGGACATGGGGCCACGTGCAGGCTTTGGTTACCTGGCTCGCCAAAACGACTTGCTCATCTGCACAGCTAAGCTTCTGCAGATGGCGCTGACCAGTCCTGAGGAGGATGAGCACGTGGAGCTCACAGGTGAGGGCTGGGGGCAGGGAAAGGGTATACACCTGGGGTACCTCTTCCAGTAAGGGTGCTCCTAGCTTTCGTGGGACTAAGAGGCTTCTCATTTACCCCACCCCGGCATGCGCTCTGGTAGAAACAGACCTGGCTGCAATGTAGGGTCTTGGGTAAGTCCCTTTCCCCAGTTGAGCCTCAGTTTACCAATCTGCAAATGGAGGCAGCTCATGCCTGCCTGGCTTGTCCTCTGGGACCTGGCTTTAGGGTAAAGGGCCAAAGGAATTCTCACATGAGTTGTGGGACTGCCTGAAACAGGTCCATGGGAGGAAGGGCTTAGCAAGCTTAGGTAACAGCCAGCCCCCATGTGTCCCTAGCCTTCTCCCTGATCGTGGTGGATGAGTGTCACCACACGCACAAGGACACCACCTACAACATCATCCTGAGTCAGTACCTAGAGCACAAACTGCGGAGGACACGGCCCCTGCCCCAGGTGCTGGGTCTCACAGCATCCCCGGGCACCGGCAGGGCCACCAAGCTTGACGGGGCTGTTGACCACATCCTACAGGTCAGTTTGGCCCCTGTGGTTCTCCCACCTCCAGCGACCTCCAGTGACCAGGGACCTCTCTGGTCTGCCCCACCTCTACCCACCCCTACTACCCTACCCAGCCTCTCCCTGGCAGGGCCTAGGCCCCTTCCTCACCTAAAGTCCAGCCTCACTATGGGGTCCCCATATATCCTCAGTCCCTGCCTCTCCCTACTAGTCCCCTCAACTGGGTTAGACAAAGCGAAGATCCTACCATTGCTTTTGTCCACCTACCACCACAGAAATCACTGCTGCTGGAAACAGGCTGTGGAGTGACCTTGATTAAAACAGGAATGTAGAAGGCAAGGTCCTGGACAGTCTTAGGCTGTCAAAACATAAAAATTTAGAAAGCTAATGATGGTTCTTGTCTTAGCTGCTCTAAGTACAAGCCATACCTACTCAACAACAAAGACAGCGACATAGCCATTACGCTAATTGCTGGTCCCTCCAGTGGCTCCTTAAGGTCCTTAGAATAAACTCCCAACTCTATACTCTGGTTTACAGAGTTCCGCGTGATCTAGCCCTGGCTGTCTCTCCAGCCTCATTTCCTACCTCTCCCCCTCACTCATATCATAGCTGCACTGACCTTCTTTCTGTATCTTTTTTTTTAAAAAAGAATTATTTAATTTTATTTATTTAAATTTGACGAGAGAGGGAGAAAGTGAGAAAGAAAGCCACCAGGTCCAAGACTCGAACCGTGGTCAGCCATATAAGAGTATTAAGTGCCTTAACCACCACACCACCTGCTGGTCCCTCTTTCTGTATCTTTAAACTTTTTTTTTTTTTTTGAGAGATTTTCGCTATAGGGCGCGTGCGCTCGCCAGACAGACAGAGAGAGACATAGAGACAGAAAGCGAGAAATCACCCCCCCAGGGGGGATGGTCACGCCGCAATCCCTTCTCCTCCATTGTCCTCTCGGGATCTTGGGCACGCACGCACACGTGCCTGGCGTGAGTTTTAAGCCCCCGGGTCTGGGATGTGAACTGCGGTCGACTACGTGGGAGTCCAATGACATAGCCATTACGCCAACTGCTGGTTCCCCCTCTTTCTGTATCTTGAACACACTGACCTTTGCTTACCATCCCTTGGCCTGGAACACCCTTTCCCTGAACTTTACCTGTCTGACTCCTCCTTGTCACTCACTGAATAGCTTTAATGTTCCCTCTTTCAGGTCTACCCTGGTCACCTCCACTGCACTCTGTCATATCCAGTTTTCTCTCCAGAGCTTGTCAGTGCTGTCTGAAATCCCTCATTCTGTTAATCCTTACTGGTTTATTCTCTCTCTCCAACGCCAATGTAAGTGCCTCTGTATCTTCATTGCCTACAACTACCAGCACAGAGAGGATGAGCAATGAATATTTATTGAATAAATGGATCCCCACCCCCAATGGCCTCACCTCAAGCTCCCCTGCCCCCATTTGGGACCCCATCTTGCCCCCAAAGTCTCCTCATTGTCCCCACAGATCCTCCTTTCCAGTGAAGTCCTCTTTGTGCCCCCAGCTCTGTGCCAACTTGGACACATGGCGCATCATGTCACCACAGAACTGCCAGCCTCAGCTGTGGGAGCACAACCAACAGCCCTGCAAACAGTACGACCTCTGCCACAGGCGCAGCCAGGTGTGTGGGAGCAGTTAGGGCGCCTGGGTTTGGGCCCTGCCTCCACCCTCACTAACTCTGTTACTCATGTCTCTGAGCCTCCATACCCTGAAATGGGTCACTACACCCCATGTCCACTGTTGGGACTCAGACAAAGCGCTTGGCATTCTGGAGAGTGCTCTGCAAACACCAGAGCTGTGACACTGTGCTGATGCAGTGCCAAGCCCTCTTGGTTGGTGTGGACATTGCCACACATGATCTGCTATCACCATGCACAGGCCAGAGAGCAAGGGGCAGTTAGCGAGGACACAGAGAGGAGCCCTGCCTCCAGCCAGCCTCCCCCTGAGCTCTCACCTCTCCAATAAGA
>NW_006159986.1:3554789-3565867 GCF_000334495.1 Tupaia belangeri chinensis | reverse complement strand
CCCACCCCCCCCACCCCCGTGCTTCCCCGACTCCCCCATGGGCACCTCTCCCTCCATTATGTGCGCTGATCCCCTCACACCCTCACTGCTCTGCCCAGGACCCGTTTGGGGATTTGCTGAAGGAGCTCATGGACCAAATCCACGACCACATGGAGATGCCGGAGTTGAGCCGGGACTTTGGGACACAGGTGTATGAGCAGCGGGTGGTGGAGCTGAGCCAAGCTGGTGAGAACCACTGCAAAGTCTGCCGAGGCGGTCAGGGGCGGGACCTGCCTGGGCGGAGCCTTTGGGGACCTAGGCTTAGCTCCTTGGGGGCAGGGCGGGGATGGCAGACGGAGGGGTGGGGGCCGGGTGTGGATCTCTCAGACCCTGCGCCCTGTGCCGACAGCGGCTGAGGCCGGGCTCCAGGAGCGGCGGGTGTACGCAATTCACCTGCGGCGCTACAACGACGCGCTGCTCATCCACGACACAGTCCGTGCGGTGGACGCCCTGACTATGCTCCAGGATTTCTACGACAAGGAGCGCGCCACTAAAGTCCAGATCCTGCGTGCCGAGCGCTGGCTGCTGGAACTGTTTGAGGGTGAGCCACGAGGTGGGGAGGTGGACACCTGACAAGTGGTTGGAAGCCATCCCGAGCACCGGGTGCCTACGCAAGATGGGAAGGTGCCGGCGTAAGTGCCGGGACTCTCTCACTTTTTTCTTTTTAGGAGAGTTGTGTTTTGTTGGTTGGTTTGTTTCTGCTTTAGGGCGCGTGTGCTCGCCAGAAAGACAGAGACAGAGAGAGAGAGACAGTGAGAAATCACCCCCAGGGGGGATGGCAACGCCTCGCTCCCTTCTCCTCCATTCTCCTCTCGGGATCTTGGACATGCACGCACACGCCCCTGGGGTGAGTTTAAGCCACCAGGTCCGGGACTCAAACCGCGGTCGACTATGGGGGAGTTCAGCGACATAGCCATTACGCCAACTGCAGGTCCCTCTTTTTTCTTTTTAGTTTGCTGTGGGTCGCATAGGGTTGCTAGAAAGAGACAGTAAAAGAGGAGAAAAATGAGAAATCAACCCCAGGAGGATGGTCATGCCACAGTCTCTTCTCCATTCTCCTCTTGGGATTTTGGACCTGCGTGCATGTGTTCGCACATACACACCGGGTGTGACTCTCAAGGTGGCGGGTCCAGGACTCAGCTGCACAGTTGTCTATGTGGGATCCGGCTTCTCCAGCCTCCACATCAGCTGCTGGCCTGGGGCATGATTTTTCTAATCAAAACCCAAAGCCTTGGGTATGATAGATTTCTTTCTTTCTCTGTGCAAGTTTGCATAGTTATAAAAACTAATCCAAGCTGGGACCAGTGGGTGGTGTGGTGACTGAGGTATTGGATTCCCACATGGCTGACTATGGTTGGAGTCCTGGAAATCTGTCTCTCTCTGGAGAGCCCATGTGCCTTATGGCAAACAAACCCAAAAAACCTACAAAACAACAACTAGTCCATGTTATTGAAAATCTAGGGTGGGGGACCAGCAGGTGGCATGCTGGCTGGGGTGCAGGACACTTCCACAAGGCTGACCGCAGTTCATGTCCCAGACCTGGTGGCTTGCTTTCTCACTTTCCCTCTCGGTGTGTCTCTTTCTGGTCAAATGAAAATAAATGAATGAATAAATAAAATTAAATAAAAAATAATTTTTTAAAATGTAGGGTGGTAGTACCTTCAGACTGGGAAAGCAAGACTGAAAATCAGAGGGCGAACTATAAGGTTGGAAGCCTCAGCACAGGCTAGAAGTCGAGGGACCTGCCGTCCAGGCCACCCCCAGTAGCAGAGGTCAGCATGAACAGCTCAGCGGGGGCAGTGGATTGCTCAGACCCTGCGCCCCCTGAGAACGGGCGCTGGTCTGAGGCATGTGAACTAAGGTTTCTACATTGTATGCCCTGATGTATTGCGGCATTAATACGGGGTACAACAGACAGTGGTAGGGGTGGGACCTGTTTGAGTGGAACATTTGGAGATGGCGCTTAGCCACTGAGGCCCTACAGGGAAGGGTGACCGGGAAGACGAGAGGTGGAGCAGGGGGTGGGGGGCCACTCAGCCCCTGTATACCCTGCCGGGAGCAGGTGCTTAAGAGTGTCTTTGGTGCCAGTTGAGGGAGAATTGAGCAGAAGAGGTAGGTCTCCTCCTCTCCAGTGCCTCTGCAGTCCTGCAGCAATAGCCCTGTGAGCACCCCGCCCTCAGTTCCCCACCCACCCCCAGACCTGAGTCTTGTGCCTGTGTTTTGGGTTTCGGCAGGCCACAGGAATGCACTGACCCGCTTGGCAATTACTGGCCCAGAGAACCCCAAACTGGAGATGCTGGAACAAATCCTGAGGAATCAGTTCGGGAGCCCCAACAGCCCAAGCAGCCCTCGGGGCATCATCTTCACCCGCACCCGCCTGAGCACTCATTCGCTCCTGCTCTGGCTCCAAGAGCAGCCCAGCCTGCAGGCGGCCGTCAGGGCTCAAGTGCTCACTGGTGCTGGGAGCAGCAGCCAGAACACCCACATGACCCAGGTGTGGGTTTCGGGGGAAGCTGCTGGGGCTGGGGAGAAAGGGCAGGGAACAGGGCCTTTAGCCCAGAGGAGGAGGTTGACTATCCCCAGGCCAGGGGGTAGAGAGCTGGGGGGCTACCGAGATCCTTGCTGCTGAAGGTTCTGCAGTCTGGAGCTCCCTGGGGTCAGAGGAACAGGAGCTTGACGGTCTGTAGGGGCAAAGGTGATATAGTTAGTTCCTAGGGCAGAGGATTGGGGCTCTGGGGTCCCATGCAGAGAGAGAGTTTGGCCTGGGAGTCGTTCCTAGGTAGAGGGGCAGAGGCCCTTAGGTATCCCAGGGGAGACAGGGGTTGGACAGGGACCTGAGAAGATGGGCAAACCCCTGGGGCACTTGGAAGTAGAGGTGTAATTGAGGGTCCCTAGGGAAGTGGGCGAGACTGGGAGAGAAGGGCTGAAGCAGAGGCTGCTCTGGCAGAGGGTAACCTGAAGCCACCTCACATACTATATCCTCTTTGTCCAATTGGTCCACCCCAGAGAGACCAGCAAGAAGTGATCCGGAAGTTCCGGGTTGGTACCCTAAACCTCTTGGTGGCCACAAGTGTGGCGGAAGAGGGCCTGGACATCCCCCAGTGCAACGTGGTGGTGCGCTATGGGCTCCTGACCAACGAAATCTCCATGGTGCAGGTGCTCCAGCACGCCCCTCCCCGACAACCCTCCAAGTAGCCTATGTGGGCTGCCAGCCCCTCTCAGGCCCCTCTGGGTCTCTCTCCCCAGGCAAGGGGCCGTGCCCGGGCCAGTCAGAGCGTGTACTCGTTTGTGGCCACTGAGGGCAGCCGGGAGCTGCGGCGGGAGCTGACCAATGAGGCGCTGGAGAGACTGATGGAGCAGGCAATAGCCGTGGTGCAGAAGATGGACCAGGCTGAGTACCAGGCCAAGGTCTGTGGGCAGCCTGCATGCCCTACAGGGAGGGGCGGGCGAGGACGCTCTGCCTGGCAGGGCTCTGAGCGTATACACAAATCGTCTCTCCTGCTACCTTCCTTTCCTCCTCCCTCCCTTTCCTCCTGGGGAGAACTTGGCCCATCTGGGGAAGGTTTGAATTGAGAGAGGGATGGTGGTGGCTGGTCTCCAGGAGGTCTTGAGAACAGGCCTTGCCTAGAGCCTTTAAATTCATCCTCGTCACCAGATACTGTGTGTGTTTGTGGGAGCCGCCTTATGGTCTTTCTGAAACCAGGCAGAAGGGAAACAGACACATGTACAAGATCGGTCCGGGACCAGGACTTACCTCAGTTCCCTTGAGGCACAGTTGCTATTGTCCAGCCTTGTCTAGGGCGATCCCTGTTTACTCCTGTTGTCTCTGCACAATTTTTTTCTTTTTTTGAGAGGTTTTTGCCATAGGGAATGTGCACTCACCAGAAAGATAGAGAGAGACAGAAAGAGAGAAATCACCCCCAGGGGTGGGGGGTGGCCACGCCGCAATCCCTTCTCCTCCATTCTCTTCTCGGGATCTTGGGCACGCATGCACATGTGCCCGGCGTGAGTTTAAGCCACCGTGTTCAGGACTCGAACTCCGGTTGACTACAGGCCCCCGGGGGGCAGCCGGGAGCTGCGGCGGGAGCTGACCAATGAGGCGCTGGAGAGACTGATGGAGCAGGCAATAGCCGTGGTGCAGAAGATGGACCAGGCTGAGTACCAGGCCAAGGTCTGTGGGCAGCCTGCATGCCCTACAGGGAGGGGCGGGCGAGGACGCTCTGCCTGGCAGGGCTCTGAGCGTATACACAAATCGTCTCTCCTGCTACCTTCCTTTCCTCCTCCCTCCCTTTCCTCCTGGGGAGAACTTGGCCCATCTGGGGAAGGTTTGAATTGAGAGAGGGATGGTGGTGGCTGGTCTCCAGGAGGTCTTGAGAACAGGCCTTGCCTAGAGCCTTTAAATTCATCCTCGTCACCAGATACTGTGTGTGTTTGTGGGAGCCGCCTTATGGTCTTTCTGAAACCAGGCAGAAGGGAAACAGACACATGTACAAGATCGGTCCGGGACCAGGACTTACCTCAGTTCCCTTGAGGCACAGTTGCTATTGTCCAGCCTTGTCTAGGGCGATCCCTGTTTACTCCTGTTGTCTCTGCACAATTTTTTTCTTTTTTTGAGAGGTTTTTGCCATAGGGAATGTGCACTCACCAGAAAGATAGAGAGAGACAGAAAGAGAGAAATCACCCCCAGGGGTGGGGGGTGGCCACGCCGCAATCCCTTCTCCTCCATTCTCTTCTCGGGATCTTGGGCACGCATGCACATGTGCCCGGCGTGAGTTTAAGCCACCGTGTTCAGGACTCGAACTCCGGTTGACTACATGGGAGTCCAGCAACATAGCTGTTACGCCAACTACTGGTCCCTCAGCTTAATTATTAATGATGCCTTGTGACAGAGACAAAGAAGTAGCTTTGAATGACATCCTCCAAAGAGGGGAAAAAGATTCAGCTAGAAAGCTGGACTCCTTTCATTGTTCTCCACCCCCCCACACACACACCATAATCTCTCCACATGAATATGTAAAATAAATTTTGAAAAAAGAAAAAAAAACCCTGAATGGATTTAAAAAGGTTTTTGCACTAAAATAAACTTGTAGTTAAATTTAAAAAATATTAATAATTCTCTCCACAGAGCTTCGTAGAATTCCAGGGAGGGCTAAGGAAGTCCCTTCTGGGTACAAAGGATCTGAGGGAACCAAGGTTCTGTGGGATCCTTTTATCCCCCCTGGGAACATTCCTGGGTCAGGTCTCTTGGACCCCAGACATTGCCAGTGTCCCCTCCCACTCAGATCCGGGACCTGCAGCAGGCAGCCCTGGTCAAGCGGGCACTTCAGTCGGCCCAGCAGGAGAGTCAGCGGCAGCAGTTCCCCGCCGACCGCGTGCAGCTCCTCTGCATCAACTGCACGGTGGCCGTGGGCTACGGCAGCGACCTGCGGAAGGTGGAGGACGCCCACCACGTCAACGTGAACCCCAACTTCTCGTAAGACCTATGGAAGGGGGTGTCGAAGGGAGGTATGGGGTGGTGGACTGAGAACCCCTCCCATCCACAGTGTTTTCAGGGCCCAGGCGATCAGAGAACAGTTTAATAAGCCCTGAGTTTGAGTTTGCACAGCAGTCTGGTCAGACAGGTTTTATCGCCACCTCGTTTTCCAGGCAAGGAAACAGAAGCTCAGAGAGGCTCAGGGACTTGTCCAAGTCCCCACAGCCACTGTGTAATTAAACAAGGGCTGGAGTTCAGGGTACCCAGTGCTCAGAGGCCACCAGCTGACCCCTAGTCTTACCGGGGACGCTGGGCGAGGCTGGCCCTGAGCTGTTCTCCCGTCCTTTGTTTCCTAGAGAGTAAGCACCCTCCATGTGCCGCCTGTTCTCTAAGTAACGGCACATTATTCACTCGCTGCAGGCCAGCCCACTGTGCCAAGGACACACGGGTCTCTCATTCAAGGAGGCAGCATTTCCACCAGGTCTCTAGGGTGGGCTGTGTTTGAATGAAAAAAAAATAAATAATGGGACCAGCAGGTGGCATGGAGGTTAAGGCTGACTGTGAGGTTCGAGTCTCAGACCTGGTAGCTTGAAAAACACACAGGCCATGTATGCATGTGTGCCCAAAATCCCTACAGAAATGGAGAAGGGATTGCGGCATGGCCATCCCTCTGAGGGGTGATTTCTCACCCACTACCCTCTCTGGTGAGTGTACATACCCTATAGCAAAAAATTTTTTTAAAATAAGAGGGACCCACAGATGGCATAATGGTTGCATCACTGGACTCCTACATAGTTGAATGCGGTTTGAGTCCCAGATCCGGCAGCTTAAAACTCATTCCAGGCACATGTGCATGTGTGCAGGGGCGATTTCTCATTTTCTGACTGTCTCTGCTGAGCGCACAAGCCCTACAGCAAAAATCTCTCATAAATAATATAAGAAAGAAAAGATGAGTAGAAGGTGAGTCTAGGCAGGGGTAGAGGAAAGCACCAGGACAGGGGTGGTTCCAGCTGACCTGAGTGGAAGGGACTGTGAACAAGGTTCAGAAGCAGAAGCCGGCAGGTGGCGTGGTGGTTAAGGGCACTGGACTCCCACATGGCCGACCACTTTGTGGACCTGTTCGAGTCCTGGACCTGATGGTGGCTCGCTCTTGCTCTCTTTCTCTCTCCTTCCCTCTGCCCCTCAAATTTAAATAAATAAATAAAGTTAAATAACGATAATTCTTAAAAAAAAAAAAGATTCAGAAGAAAGAGACTAGCCTTGAAGGCCAGGCCTGAAAGTTGAGCTTTTATACAGGAGGCAACAAAGAGTGTTGGGTAGACTTTGAGCAAGGGGATGCCAGGGCAGATTTCCATTTTTAGACCACTCTGGCACTCGGTGGGAGGGTGGAGTCAGGGAGAGCTTCTAGGAGACGTAAAAGCATCCAGGTAGGTGAGGCTAAGGCCTGAACTTGGGCACTGGAAGGGACTGGAATGGAGGCAGCATAGGCAGAGCTTACCGGGTGCTGGGTTTCCTGGCCCTGGGGAGTCTATGTGTGCTGACAAACAAGAAGGCCTAGGTCCCGGTGAAGTCCCAGCCAGTGGGAGGGCACGAGATCCAGGGCGAGGGCTATCCCATGAGGTCTGTTCCTCCCCAGGATCTACTACACTGTCTCCCAAGAACCTCTGGTCATCAACAGAACCTTCAAGGACTGGAGGCCTGGGGGGGCCATTAGCTGCAGCAACTGTGGGGAGGTAAGTACTTGGGCCATTTCCCAGGCCTCAGTCTTCAGAAGACTTCATTCAGATGGGGGAGATAGCCCCCACTACAATGGGTAAGATGACCCTGCCCTAGCAGACCCCAGTCTGAGGAGGGTGGTCCAGCCCCTGTCTGAGGGAGCCCATGTGTGAGGGAGGTGGGAGACACAGGCCCTGTGTTCATGGCATTCCACCTGGAGGACAGAAGCCCAGTGTGAGGGCAGAGACCAGACCCTGCCTGTCTCTCCTGCAGGCCTGGGGTATGCAGATGATCTACAAGTCAGTAAAACTGCCAGCGCTCAAAGTCCGCAGCCTGCTGATGGAGACCCCGAACGGGCGGATTCAAGCCAAAAAGTGGTCCCGTGTGCCCTTCCCCGTGCCTGACTTCAACTTCGTGCAGCACTGTGCCCAGAACCCCACCAACCTCTCCGGGGACTGACCACCTTGTCACTGCAGTGCCCAGCTCAGACTGCAGGGGGCAGGAGAGTCTGCAGCAGCCATCCTCTTCCCCTGGGCAAAGCCTGGGTCCAAGCCACTCGGTCCTCATCCTCAGTGGTCAGCTCTGGGCACACTGCTGACCAGCCACAGAGGAACTCCAGGTGCCTGGGTCAGCGGGGCAGGGCAGGGCTCCTGCCATCAGAAAGCAACTAGAGTCACAGCTCAGCCCCAGACCCACCTCACGTGCACAGACACTTTCATAGGCACCGGGTGGAGTGGGGGGAAAACAGAGGCAGATTTGCCATATCGTACTAGGAATCACAACATCCCTGCTCTGTCAAGGCCACTTCTGGTTTTTGAGACACTTAATTGAAGCAGGCTGGACTCCATCTTGGAGGAGTGCTTCCATTATAAACCGTTAGATTCCTATGACTAGAAACTTGCCTTTTCTTTTGTCTAAGAGTAAACAGTGATTAGCACCCCTGTGGTCCTTAAAGCCCACTCTAGTTGGCTTAAGATAAGGTCCAGTTACCAGAGCTTGCCCTGAGCCATGAAGACCATAAAGATTCCATGGTATACCCATCGGAATGATTAACCTGCTTATTTTTGTTTCTGTAAGGGCTTCCGCTTTTACATTGTTAAACCCTACCCCCTACCCTTTTTTTTTTCTGGAAGCCCACTGCACCTTACCCCCTTGTCGTGTCATCCCAGACATGACTGTGCATTTTTGGCCTATATAGGCTCCTTTCTCCTTTCACTTGGGGTTGTGGGGTTTTGACAGACATGAGCTCCCATGCTGCCAACTAAATCAATAAACTCTAATTTGACAATGTCTGGATGTCCTCTTATTTCTTGCTGATTAGACTACAACAATGAATTAAAAATAAAACGTGTGATATTTAAAAACAACCTTATTCAGATATAATTGTTGTAAACACATACACATACTTAGAGTGTGCGACTTGATAAGTATTAACATGTTTGCTGAGCCACAATTGAAGTGAGGAATGTAGCCATCATCCCTAAAAGTTTCATGATTCCATGATAATCTCTACCTTCTACCTCGTAATCTCGCCATTCACCACACTCACCTGCTTTGTGAGCTTATTTTTTTTAAGAGAGTTTTTTTTTGTTGTTGAGAGGTTTTTGCTATAGGGCGCATGAGCTCACCAGACAGAGAGAGACAGAGAGACAGAAAGCAAGAAATCACCCCCCCGGGGGGATGGCTATGCCGCAATCCCTTCTCCATTCTCCTCTCTGGGATCTTGGGCATGCATGCACACGTGCCCAGCATGAGTTTAAGTCACCGGGTCTGGGACTCGAACCGTGGTTGACTACATGGGAGTCCAGTGACATAGCCATTACACTAACTGCTGGTCCCTAAGAGAGATTTTTGATATAGGGTGCATGCACTCTCTGAGGAGGCAGAGAAAGAGAGAAATCACCTCCTGGGGGGATGGCCATACCTCAAACCCTTCTTTCAGGATTTTGGGAACACATGTACACATGCCTGGTGTGAGTTTCAAGCTGCCGGGTCCAGGACCTGAACTACTGTCAACTACGTGGGAGTCCAGCGACTTAACCATTGTAAACATTACACCATCTGCTGCCTCTGGTTTTATGGTCATCTTAACATTAGAAGGTTTTTTTTTTAAAGAATTATTTTATTTAACTTTTAATCAATTAATTTATTTACTTTTGACCAGAGAGGGACAGAGAGAGAGGGGGAAAATGAGAAAGCAAGCTGCCAGGTTAGGGACTTGAACCATGGTTGGCCATGTGGGAGTCCAGTGCCCTTAAGTACTACATCACCTGCTAGGCCCCTTAATATTAGAAGTTTAAAACACCCTTCTATTGGGTTGTTGGGAAAGTCATGACACATTTTTGCACAGAAAAACAGAAAAGTATGTCATGACAACCTAATAGGACCGTCAAGAATGTGAGGCCTTGGCCCAGCAGTGGCAGTGCAGGCAGTAGGTTGCTGGTATGTGATGCTGAAGGCGATATAGGAAGGCTCCTGGTTCAAATCCCAGCTCTACCCAAGCATGCTGGGCACACCTGTAATCCTAGCTGACTGTAGGGCAAGGGCAGGATCACATGGTGAAGACCCTGCTGGGGGGCTCTGCCCCCTCTACCCCAAATAGGTTCTAGCCGTAGTACCTCCCAGCCCATCTTCCCTTAATGCCCAGATCCTCTCCCCAGCTCAGCTGAGATCCAGGATTGGAGGGGTGGGCTCAGGTACACACACACACACACACACACACACACACACACATGGGGTGGGGGGGTAGGGAGAATGACAAAGGCCTCAATTTGCTGTTCTCATTCTAACAAAGAAAAAAAAAGGCAAGATCTAGGTTGATTCTTCAGGGAAAGGGCTATTTCTGTAGTAAGAGGCCCAGCAGGCAGGAGTCACCTTCAAGAGGAAGGAGGGGCTAGGGCAGAGATTTGACAGCAGGACGGCAGTTCTTCAGTTCTTTGGCCAGCTAACCTCCTTCCCGCCTGCTCCACCCTGGTCCTGCCTCAGGGGAGACAGAACGCATTTTCTTTGTTCAGCTTGGCCTCTTGTCTGATCAGGGGCTGGGATCCCAGTTGGTCTTTCTGGTTTCAACTGCCCCAGAGAGTGTACCACTCTTCCCCAGGACCCCTCTTCCTCTTCCAGTCCAGGCGTCCCTTGGCTATGGCTTCAGCAGGCTCCCTCTCCTGCCTCCTTGTCCATCTCTGCCTTCTGCCTAGCTGCCCTACTGTGCCTCCAATCATTATTCCCCTGCCAGGAACGTGCCTTTTACAGGTCAATAAAATTAGCGACTAGGGGCAGAGAGAGGGGGGCAGAGGCCTAGGGGTGCTAAGCTCAATGGCCTTAAATGTGGCTGGACTCACAGAGTCTGGACGCCTGACATTCCAGAGCTAAACAGTGACAGCTGAGAGACCTGAGCTGGCGTTGGGGACAGAGGCAGGGCTGTGTCGCAGGGAGAGAGATGGGCTGAGGATAGAGATGACCTAGGGGCCCAGTGTTACCCTCAGAGGCCTAAGCCCCTGCGCGGCTGACCCCGGCCCATCCAGGAGACCGTACTTTTCCAGGAGCCCGGTCCCATCTCCCATCCGCCCTGCCAGGCTAGGGGAACTTGGGCTCAGACAGAGGGGGAACCTCAGGCAAGGAGAGCTTTTTGGGCTTTCTTCTTCGTGTGAGGGGTTTTCACACGGAGTCCCCTGGCTCCAGGACATCGGAGCAAAGGTGGCCTGAAGGAAGGGATTTCACCAGGTCCCCAGAACCCAGGTGTCCTCACTTTCCAGCCCTCGGAGGAAACGGCCCTCCATAGTGGCCCGGATACTCCCCTTCTGCTCCCCACCTGGAAAAGCCGGCCCACCCCACCGGGTCGAGACACGGGGTG
>NW_006159986.1:3541540-3554768 GCF_000334495.1 Tupaia belangeri chinensis | reverse complement strand
AGCAGGTGGCCGCGGCGGGCTCGGTCTCTGCCCCGCAGGTAAGACAGCGACGCGGGCTGGTCCCCGCTGAGGGCCTCGAGGGCAGCGCGGGAGAACAGACAGCTCCTGGTACCTGTCCGTTCCCCTCCTCTCAAAACTGGGGGAGCCCGAAGGACAGTGAGGGAGGGCATCCCTAACTTGGCTCTGCGCACCGACCTTGGGTATCCACTGCGTGCGACTAACTGGGGAAGTTTGAGGGTCCTGGCTGGGAGCCCTGATGCCAGCGCGGGCCCCGGGGGAGGATAGGGCAGAGCTGGGCTTAAGGCAGGCAGTCTTGGGAAGGGGAGCACGTTGAGGGTGGTGGCTGTGGGACTCCACAGTCGGGAACCTCAGTGACTCCCGGTGCCCCTACCTCATCGGAGCGCAGCATCTTCCCCCTGGTCCGAAGTGATGGATGACCCAAAGGCTTCTGTTCTGAGACAGCCACGTGAGGTAAGAGCCGCTGCCCTAGCGGGGTTTCCTGGTGAGCCCTAAGGCACCTGCATCAGTCATTTACACTTGGGTACAGGCGTGCCCTCGTGGGTGAGGGGCCTGAGCAAGGACCACTCAGAAGTCTTGGGGGGCCCAGCTTGGGGTTTGAGTAGATCGGTTCTCTGTGGGTGTCCCAGAGCTGGGTGGAGAAGATGGTAGGCCTTATTGCAGACATGGGGAGCATTTGCACCCTCCACGTTGGGACTTGGACTGTAGGAAAAGGGATGTCAAGGAAGGCCTCCTGGAAGAGGAGGCCCTGGACTGGCAGCTTGTGATGCTGAGAGCTCTGAGCCACAAAGAGCGGCAATCTTTGGGGCTTGGTGGGGTCGAGTAGAGGATCCTGGGCTGCAGAATGGAGAGAAGTCTGGATGCTTCCAGGATCCAGCCAGGATCCCGGGGACCCTCCAGAGGGCATCACTTGCCTTTGGACACACAGGGGCCAGCTGAGGAGAGCTCCCTCGTCCATCAGGATTCCCCATTTCACCGTCTCCTCCCGCCACACAAACCATCACTGTGGGGAAATTCTCCCTCATGTCTGACCTCGTTCCCTTCTGCCAGTTTCTTGCTGGCAATGTGTTCTAGTGGACAGAGTGGGGGCTTGGGGACAGCTAGTCTTGAGTTCTGTCACCTCTACCTACTGTGTGGGCTTGGGCAAATTGCTTATCCACGGAGTTTGCTTCCTCACCTGTAAAATGGGGTGATAATAGAATCCAGCTCACAGGGTGGCTGCAGGGATGAAACGAGAACACACATGTGGAGCCCTTAGTGCAGTGGCCGGCGCCTGCAAGGGCTCAACAAGTGTAAGTGTCCCCTAATGTGGAGGACAGCAAAGCCGATCTGCAGGGGGTGGGGGCGGGTACAGGTTTTTTTTAAATCTTGGCCAGAGAGAGTGATGCCCTTCACTGCCTCCCCCGGCCCCTGCCTCCTGCTGGTCCCTGGATTTCTGACCTGTCTGGGCTGCCCAGGGCTCCTCACCTCCGCCTCACTTAGTCACCCTATTTGTGTTACCTTTTTGTCTCCGTGGGGTGGGGGGCGCAGGAGTCCACTTGGGGCTCTGCCTCAGTTGAACAGGCTCTGACTTGGAGACCCAACCTGAAAATAATGCCCTGTTGTCATCACCTCCCCACCCTCCCCACCTCCAGAAATCCACAAGTTGGGATCAAGCCCTGCTAAATTTTTCCAGGAAGATAAATAATAGAAGTGACTGAAAGTCTTGTTTGGGTGTTGTCCAAGCTGCCCTCCAATGGAAAGATAGCTTTAGGCCCTGGCCCAAGCACTGGAGGCTGCCAGGGAAGGCTGGGTTCAGTAGCACCCTTAAATCTGGACAAGGCGGGTGCGTGCCCTAAGCTGGTCACTTCCAAAGGCTCCATCTGGCCCTACTTGGGCCAGCCCTCTCCCTGTGGGGTGAGGAGTCAACAGGGCCCCCTTCATGACCCCACACCCCATATCTGTGACTCTGGCATCCCTGCCCAGATAGTCACCAGTTGATTGTCAACCACACCAGCCTTTTCCCTGGGTCTCTTCCCAAGACAGGTTATGCCTCTGGTGCACCCCTTGACCCAAGGGACAGCTAAGGGGTGGCTGTTTCCAAGGGGTATAGATGGAATTAGGACATGAGACTGGGTGGCCTCACACATGTATGGGCGTCCTTTGTGCACAAAGGACCTGGCAGTAGGAAGGAGGATGGCTGGGAAAAGGTGGAATAAACTTTCTCTAGACAGTGTCTTCCTGATGTGTAACTCCCAAGACGCAGAGAAATCTAAATTTGTACCTGGTCTTCCCGGTCATTCCAAAGGTGTAATTGTCAAGGCAGGAGGTTAGAACTCATTTTATTTAACAGTTTGTTAGCCTGATTTATAACTTAAATATGTAGGTGTATGTCTGCGGGGGTCACCGTGTGTCCTCTGGCTCCAGGTCTTGCACATGTTACAATGGGGGCGTGGCTGGGCCTCTGATGGTGACTGCCATTTGGTTCATTCTCCCCCTGCCCCCAATATAGTAGCGTCCCTTTGAAACTGGGCTTAGGGCGTGCTCACCTGGATCAGGAAGGAGTTGCAAGGTGAAATGAAGATTGTCAGTTGTCATCATCAAGCCGTTCCCCCCTTGGGCCTCCTGACCTCATTCTCCACCCAAAATTGGGGCAAGGTTTTGAAAAGGTCCCGTGATGCTTGAGACGGAAGGGATGGGGAAGAGAAGCTGCTAACTCTGCGAGCACGGTGAGGGTGCAGGGTACTCACTGGGGTGGAGAGCAAGGAGAGAGTGGGGCTTCAGCAGCAAGAGAGAGGGACGCTAGACTGGGAGAGGGACTGGGCCCCGCCATCGCTCCTGCTGCCCTTCTCAGAGGGGCTGCCCCCATGGCCAGCAGAGGCTTGTGTCTGTAATATGGGTTCTCCTGAGTTTGGGTCTTGGGTTTTGGCTGGGGAGAGAGTGGGGACCAGCTGGCCAGACAGCAGGGGTCGTCCCTGGTGGGAAGGAGTGGCATGTTGGTCGTGACAGTAGTTGAGTGCCCCGGGGCACCTGGCCGTACCGTCTGTTTAGGAGAGGTGCTCGACCTTTTCTGTGGCCATCCCTGCTCACTCATTGATTCTGATCGGGCTGCTCTAGGACCAACCTGCCACCTTGGTGCTGTGAGGTGCCTGATGGAACTGGACACAGCCACACATGCGCACTCACACACAGGCCACAGTCTCACCCAGGCATGCCCACCGACCTCCACTAACTCACTGTGTGCTTCCGGGCGTGGCCTCAGGTGTGGAGACCCTGGCACGTGCAGTGTGTGGACTCAGCCTCACCCCCATCAGCCTCAATCCCCTGATTCAGTGACTTTTCATTCACCTTGGGTGACCTGCCAGCTTCGGTGGCCAAGGGGTGGCTTACTTGAGTGTGGCTAGGGGCCAGACCCCTGCAGCGGTTCTGTGTTGGAGACAGGAGGCAGCAGCACTGTCCCCCTGGGACCACCTCCAAGTCTCCCAGGAGAGCATCCCCAGGCCCGGGTCCCACTGTCCTTGCGTAGCTCTGTGGCCTCTTTCTGCCTTCGCCTATGTGCCTGGCCCTCTGCCTGCTGCTGCGCCCTGACTGTCCCTGCTCCCATGTCTTTCTTTCCTCTCCTATCTTTCCTGTTTCCCTGTTCTCTGTGTCTTTGTCTTTCTCTTTTCCTATTCCTTTATCTCTGTCTCTGTATGTGTCTGTCTCTCAGTCTCACTCCCACTGCCCATCCCTTCTGTGTCTCTCTGTCTTTCTCTCACTATCTCAGTCTCTCTCTTGGCCTGCCTATCTCTCTCTCTTCACACACACGTTCACTCTCAGTCTCTCTGGCTCTGTATCTCTCTGGCTGTGTAGCTGTCTCTGTGGTTCAGTTTCTCTGTGTCTGTTTCCATCTCTTCTCTCTGTCGGCCTTGGAGTCTGGGTGTGTCTCTGACTCTTACTCCCTTGAGGAGTCCCAGGGGAACAGGACAGCCCATTGATTCCAAGTCATAGAAGAAGGTGGCAAAGCATCCCCTGGGAGGGGGCTGCCAGCACTTTTAGGCAACCGCCAGCAAGGAAGCGGGAGGGGAAATCTCAGAGGAAGGGTCTCAATTCATCTTCCCCCCAACTCTGTTGAGAACTTGGAGGTTCCATCCAGATTCTGAAGTGCTGTTTTTCAGCCACAAGGCCCAGGGTCATAGGCCTGGGAACAGAGCCCTTGTCCGTCCAGTTGGCCTGCTTGCCCTTGGGTAGAGAGAAGGGTGTTGGAACTGGGAGCTCCCTCAGAAGAGGCATTGACCAGAGCGGGGCTGAATTGACACTTTTCTTTTTCCTCGAAGCAGCCAAACTCAGCCCACCCACCCCAGGCCCCAGCTTCCTGCTCCAAACCACTGCTGTGCTCCCCACCCTGTTCCAAACATTTCCGCCAACTGCTTGAGCTGCGGGGCCTGTTTAAACAGCACCCCTGCCCCTCCCCGGCCTTCCCACCCCAAAGGCCTCCCTATGTTGCCGTGGCTTCTGCATAGACGCTGCTGTGTTGGCTGTTTATTTGACTAAGGTTTCCTTGGGTGTGGCGAGAACTGACTCCACAGATCCCTCTCCCCACTTCAGATGCTCAGGCAAGGGGCCAGGCCTGGGGCAGCATTGCCTCCACTGCCCTCCGCGCCCTCCCTGGACTCCTGATGCCTCTCCTACATCCCCAGGCCCCAGACCTCTCCCCTGATCTCAGCTCTGTTGGTTCCTACATCTGATGCCAGCTGACTCCCTCCCCTGCCCCGAAGTTGACAGCTCCGGCTCTGGAGAGGCAGGATGGGAGTTATGGAACGTTCCCCTGTCCCCCGATGAGAGCTGGAACCCTTGAGTTTTCTAGGGGTTCCCAAAGACACATACATGGGCCGTGGTCTTCAAATATGAGAGAAGTCTGCTCACCTCCCTACCCTCCCTGCTGGTTGAGGCTTGAGTTTTGATACAGTGAGTATCTGTCACGGGAAGAATTCCCTCAGGAGGTTGGGGCTCTTCCCACGCTCCATCTCCAGAACACTCTCCCCAGGCCCCTGACACTCCAAGGGGTCTTTCTGTCCCTGATTTTGGGCAGAACTTTACTGTATACAGAGCAGCCTCATCCCACCCTGTGGGGACCTGCAGGGGTAAAAGTTCTCTTTGCAGATGGTGAAACAGAGGGCAAAGCAACTTGCCTAGAGTCTCTCTTCCAGCAGAGTCCATACTCAAACCCATGTCTTCTCACTTTGCATAGCCAAGGCTCCCCTCCAGATTATGCCAGAATCTTCTGCCTTGGATAGAAGAAACCTCAGGCTGCAGCCCCCTCTCGGCTCTCCCTGAACCTTAACCTCACCCATGTCTCCTCCATCTCCACAGACCCACGATGGAAATGCCTGGTTTCCATGCCTCATCTGGGAAGGGGCTGTCGGGGCAGGTAGCATTCCTGTGACCTCGTTCTGAGTTCTGCTGTCCTAGTTAGCAGCATCCTGAGGGGAGAGGGACAAGAGCAGCTATTAGAGATGGTTCCAACCATCTGGGTGCTAATTGGGAATGTGACTGTCCCTAGGTTGAGGCTGGGGACAGCTATTCCGGGTCTGCGGGATGAGGTGTGGAGGTGGAGAGGCCAGAGGGGGGGGATCAGGAAGTTTCCCCAAATAGCCTGGCCAGCAGCCAAATGTGGGAGCCAGGCCCCAGGGGGGTGTCCCAGCTGGAGAGCAGCTGGCCTATTGGCAAATGAGCCTGCTCCTTGGAAAGATGGGCAAGGGGCAAAAATGGAACAGGACTAGGTTTATCTCCTCTTTTCTTCCTTGGAACGTACTGTCCTGAGTGAGGGGGTGTGTCTCCACCCTGTCTCTCTTCTCTCTCAAGGGTCCCATCTACCCCGGTCCATTGCCCTGCCCCTTATCCCAGTGATACCGACTCCTTCACTCTTTCAACAAGTACGTATATTGAGCACCTACTCTGTACACTTGCTAGGCCCTGGGCATGCAAAGAACAGGACAGGGGAATAAGAGACTAAGAGAAGGCAGGAAGGAAGTCCACCTCAGGGAGGGCAGTGAAGGAAGGCCTGGCATGGAGGTGACACGTAAGCATCAGTTGTGAGAAGAGGAGAGCTCACGGCAAAAGGACAGGCTTTGAGAAAGCTCCTGGGTGCCAGAGAGTTTGCTGAGCTCCAGGGACAGAAGAGCCAGTGTAGCCTGGAACATCACAAGCCAGGTGGGGAGTCCTATCCAAATAGATCGAAGGGGCACAGGATATTTTGACCTGGACATTTTGACCCCAGGGATGTTTTGAATGTAAACACTTTAAGCCAAAGCATACCAGTACTGAAGAAGTTTTATAGAAGGTGTTTTCCAACTTGAACTCTAGTTAGCTAACTTAATTCCTTGATTGGATTTTTCAGTTTTTTTTTCCTCTACGTGCAGTTAAACAAATTCCTATTTTTAAAAAAGAAGTACTTATTTAACTTGATTTATTATTATTTTTTTTAAATTTGCTATAGGGCATATGCACTCACCAGAGAGATGAGATAAAGCACGCTACCAGGTCGAAGACTTGAACTGCGGTTGGCCATGTGGGATTCCGGTGCCTTAACCGCGATGCCACTTGCTGTACTTTTTCTCATGTACTTTTTATTCCATCTTAATTTTCCCCAAACTATTTTGATCAGTATTATTTTTTTTTTTTTTTGTGGGGGGAGAGGTTTTTGCTATAGGGCACGTAAGCTCGCCAGAAAAGCAGAGAGAGACAGAAAGCAAGAAATCACCTCTGAGGGGGATGGCCACGCCACAATCCCTTCTCTTCCATTCTCCTCTCAGGATCTTGGGCACACACGCACATGCACCTGGCATGATTTTAAACCACCAGGTCTAGGACTCAAACTGCAGTCAACTACATGGGAGTCCAGTGACATAGCCATTACACCAACTGCTGTTCCCAATCAGTATCTACTCTGTGTGCACTAAACTGCCAAGATTTGATTCATCCATCACTTTGGAAGCTGTGAGAAAGCAAGCCACCAGGTCTGAGACTCGAACCATTGTCGGCCATGTGTGAATCCAGCACCTTTAACCATCACACCACCTGTCAGTTGGGGAACTTTAAGCTTTTAATACTAATCATCCCTATTATAGTGCAATTGACTGCGTAACCCGCTCTGATTTTGGAAGATTTAAAAAATAAATAAATAAAAAGGTCTGTAGTCAAGATGTGATTCTTTTGGGGCCAGCCCTATGGCCTGGCGGCTAAGGGAGCTGGATATCACAGGGCCGCTGCGCACTTGGAATCCCAACCATGGCAGCTGAGAAAACGTGTGGGGCACTTGTATGTGTGTGCCCAGAATCCTGGTGGGGTAGAGAAATGGAGAAGGGATGGTGGCATGACCACACTCCATTGTGTGGCTTTTCTCCTCTCCCTCTCTCTCTGTCTCTCTGTCTCTTTCTGGCAAGAGAGCACCCTCTGACAAATTAGGGGAAAAGCGTGATTCTTTTGTCCACGATAGTCAGTAGCAAGGTTTCTTAGGTGCAGTTCTAGCAGCATCTGTGTTCCCCCCACCAGCGGTATTTTAGGGGGAGAGTTGTGTTTATCTCAGTCTGTGGGAGGGGCAGGCTGACAGAGGACTGGTAGAGGCCAGATCTTCCAGGCTGTGGTAAGGATTCTCCTAAAGTGAAAGAACCTCGTTCCAGGGTTGGCTCCATGGTCTGATGGTTAAGGCAGCCATACCCCACATGGCCAACTATGCAGTTTGAGTCCTGGCCCCAGTGGCATGAAAACACAGCAAAGGGGCATGGTAGGTAAGGTGCTGGACTCTCCTGTGGCTGACCGTGGTTTGAGTCCTGCACCTGGTAACTTAAAGATCATGCCAGGCACGTGTGCATGCGTGCCCAAAATCCCAGGAGGAGAATGGAGAAGAAGAGATCGCAGCGTGGCCATACCCCCGGAGGGTAACATCTCACTTTTTTTTTTCATTGTCTCCCTGTCTCTGTCTGATGATCACATGTGCCCTACGGAAAAAAAGAAAGGAAAAGAAAAAAAAAAAACATACTGAAGTGGAAAAGAAGATTGCAGCATGACTATACTCCATTGGAGGTTCTCTCTCTTATCTCTCTCTCGCAGGCACTCTCTAACAAATTTAAAAAACAAAAAACAAAATAAAACAAACAAACAAAAAAACGAATTCAGGTTGCATGGAGAATGGAACCAGGAGGGGAGCAGGTGGGGAAGTGGGGGCAGATGGACCAGCGAGGAGGCTGTTCTGCCCATCCAGGTGGTAAAGAGGAGGCAAGGGACCAAAGAACAGAACCATTAGGAAGATAGAAAGGGCAGGGCATTTTCTGTCGTCCTCACTGGAATCCCAGCTCAGCCCTCCCCACACACCCAGGTGACGTCCCCAACCCTCAGCTCTCACCCCTTCTTCATGCTCTCATCTTCACGGCGTTCACGGCCCTTGGAACCCACCCCTGCAACCTATGCCTGAGTCTGGCTGCTAGGAGTTTGTGCAGGGTGGAGACCAAGAACAAGGGTGTTTTCCTTGGGGCTCCCTCCTAGTCTGTCTCCTGAATGCAGCCAGGGGTGGTGGGGGATGCCCTACTGAGGTTGGGGTGGGGTTGGAGAAGGGGTGGGGAATGGCCCTGAGTGGCCAGAGCAGCCGCAGACCTGGCCATGAAACAGACCCAGACACAGGGCGCTTGTCCTGCCTGTGGCTCTGAGCTCAGGGTGTGACCCTGGGCAGGGGCATAAAGGGGCCTCTGTCAGTGCAGGGCACTGTGCCCACCTGGGCCAGGCCAGGAGACTAGTGGGTGAGGAGGGGGCCCAGGGTGCTGGAAGGCTTGAGTGACCCAGACCCGTGATCTGAGCATCATCTGGCCAGATCACTGCTTCTCCTTGGTCCTCAGTCTCCTCACCGGAAGATGGAGATCTTAATCCCAGCCTCCCTGTCCTGGCTCATCCTCAGGACTCACTTTGTTAACTGACTAAATGTTAAGCATGATTTAGTAAACACGGAGTGATTACCATATGCTTGTTTGCTAAACACTTTACGGATATTGACTCATCAATCCCCTTAATGACCTCCAAAGAGAGATACAATATCCCTATTTCACAGGTAGGGAACTAAGGCGTAGAAGAGGCCAAGCTTGCACAGCTAGGAAGTGGCAGAGGTAGGATTTAAACCCAGGCCATATGCTACTCTATGCCGCTCCAGGAAAGGAATGGGGTTTTATGTGACCAGCAGTTGGCGTAATGGCTATGTCGCTGGAATCCCATGTAGTCAAACACGGTTCGAGTCCAGGACCCAGTGGCTTAAATTCATGCCAGGTGCATGTGCGTGTGTGCCCAAGATCCTGAGAAGAGCATGGAGGAGAAGGGATTGTGGCGTGGCCATCCCCCTGGGGGGTGATTTCTCACATTCAGTCTCTCTCTGTCTCTCTCTGTCTTTCTGGCGAGCACACGTGCCCTATAATAGAAACCTCTCCAGAAAAAAGAAAAAATAAAGAAATGGGGTTTTAGGCTAGGCCCCTGTAGGAGGCCTCATTCTTCACCAGGGATGGAGTGAGTACGGGGGTAGCATCTTTGCTTCAAGGAGTGTGACTGTACTCATCTCTCATCCCAGGGCTTGGTCCTTAGGGCAAGGCTGAGCATGCAGTGGGAGGAGAAGAGAAGTCAGACTCCCTGGGAGGAATCTGGGGACTACAGACCCAGGGCAGGTGAGGGAAGCAGGTCAGACCTTGCCACCTTCAGCCCAGCTGAGAGAGCAGCCCTCCCAAGCGGAGGCTGGGATGGGTTTGGTATTCCTTCAACAAGGACAAATCACACCCTGCAGGGGGCCGGGCCTGGTGCCATGTGCTGTGCTCAAGCCAGTCCTACCGTGGCTGCCTGGGGTCCAGCTGGACCAGAATGGCATGGCGACCTCGGCTGAGGGCCCGAGGGTGATGGGAAGCCTCAAACTTCAAACTAAGCCTAGGAGCAGGACCTGCCTGGGAAGGAAGGCAGGGCTTCCCGGGCTGAGGGCAAGGAGGTGGGACAGCGCTCACGGAACCAGCAGGTGGCCCCTGCGGAGTGGGTGGGCTCCGGACGTGGTGGGTTCTGAGGACCACGCTCTGGAGCTCGCACTCTTCTAGACCCATTTCTAGTTCTGTCTGTCTTCAGAATCCTCTGGGTGCTTGTCAAAAAGGCAGGCACTGGACCTGGCCCTACACCCCTGAATCCAAGCCTCTGGGGTGGGGCCCGGCCCAGGATGCCTGACAAGTGGTTCCCACTCGTGGCTGTATATCGGGATCACCCAGCTCGCACCCCAGGCCAGTCCCCTCAGTCCCTGGGGAGCACCTGGGCATTAGAATCTTTCCGAAGTGCCTAAGTGATTCTAGAGAGGGGCCATGGTCAGGGACCTTTAGGCAGGCGTGTCCCTCATGTCAACCAGACATGAGTGAACTGTCCCTCCACAGAGAAGCCTTCCCTGGCCACCTGTCATCTTTCAGCCCTGTCCTCCCTGCCACACATGAGGCCCACAGATTGTCCCAGCCCCACCTCCAGAGTATAAGCTTCGCAAAGCCCTTCTGGATTCTTACTCCCAGCATGCAGAGTGGAGGCCCTGGCACACAGTAGGTGTTCAGCAAATTGTCTGTCGAGTAAGTTTATTAAGCCCCTAGTATGCCAGACGCTACCCCTATATTACCTTCTATTTCTCCCAGCAGCCCCCTGGAATATGTACTATTAGGCCCATTTCACAGATCGGAGAGGTGACACAACTTCCTCAGTTCTGATGGCTCCAGAGTCCAGCCTCTGTCCTTTGCTTGCTCTGCTTCCCAGTCAAGCCACCTGGAAGCTGGACCCAGGGCCTTGGGGGGCATAGGACATACTGAGGACCTCCTCGGGGGCATTTCTCAGAATCTCTGCTGGTTTAAAAGGCTTCATTCTTCATGGCCTGCAGTGGCTGTGGGCTGATGTGACAGGAAGATGCCTTGATGTGGTCACCAGTGGCTCCCTGGCCAACCATGTGGCCATGGCCCCACCATCTCCCTCAGGCAATGGGCGTGGAGTGTCTCTCTCTCTGGTGCCAGGTGACCCCAGATTCTCAGGGCCATCCCTCCCCTCCGCCTGCCTCCATCATTCTGAGATTAGGGTGGGCTGGGTTCAGCTTCTCATACCGAAGAAGGGGAGAGGTCCTGAGGACCTGGTGGGGCCGGCTGAAGGGTGGGAGGATCCCTGTTGGACAGGCTAATTAAATGAAAGTATCAGGAAATGAAGGGTTGGGCCAGGGAGACTCAGGGACCTTCATTTCCGCAGGGTTGATCCTGGCTGATTGTCAGGGCCTCTCCTGGCCTTCTGAATGGAGCTTTCAGGATGAGGGAGGGGAGCCAAGATCACAGTGGGGACCCCTGGATCCTCAGCTGCTTTCCTCCCTCCCATGGGGCGAGGTGAGGAAGTCCTCCCAGGAAGCTGACTGCCTTCTTGGCTGCTGCTATTGGGACTGCTATTGGACATATTCTGGGGAGGGGACCACCCTGTGTTGGACACCCCAGTTCCCAGCCTCCTGTCCTCCAGTTCCAGCCTCTCCTACATCCTTGACAGCTCTGCCAAGGTGGGTGAGGAGGTTGAAATAATTTCCGTTGCGTTGGCCACAAGCACACGTCGGCTATAGCTCTGGACTGGGAATGACTAGGGGCTGGCTGGCAGCCTTGGGAGACAAGGTGATGGGCTGGGTGGGGGTGCTCAGCCTGGGTGCCCTGGGCTGGGAGAGAGGACCATTGCTGAGATCGTTGTGTTCTGCCCAGGCCTGTTTGGCCTCTCTTTTTACCCCGTTAATGTCTGATACCCGGCTGTGGGGAAGTGCTTTCTATAGGCGCATCACTGTCCTTTCTGCTTTAACAGATGATGTCACCCCTCACGTCACTGCGGGCCTGTACAGGGTGACGGTATCTTTCATATGTTGTCTCAGGTTGCTTTTCAGACATCGGCCTAGGCCAGTGCAGCTATTATTAGCTATTGTCGTTATCTTCATGCCCATTTTACAGATGAAGAAACTAAGGTGTGCGCAGAACAAGCACGTCCACAGTCACTGGTTAGAAAGTGACAGCGCCGTGGTGTAGCGCTGTGTGAGCCTGACACCAAGCTGCTCCGTTCCCATGAGCCTCTCCAAATGGTGCCTGCAGACCACTCAGGCCTCCGCTCCCCTCTCACCAGCATGCAGAAGCAGCCCAGGTCCAGAGAGGTCATACTGTCCATTCCCCTGCCTCTGGCCTGGTGCAGTGGAGCCATCACGTGGCCTGTGCTTGGAGCCCATCTGGCCATGGTCCAGGGGAGGGTGATGGTGGGAAAGTCGGGGGAGGCAAGGGTGTCAGCTGCTGCTGCTTCATTTTGAGCAATACTTTGAAAGTTTAATGTGATAATCTCATCCTGATTACTGCAAACTGAGGACTTTGGGCTTGTCCAAGAACCCATTACCGACCTCACATGAGGAGCAGCGAGGCTGCGCACTGCATTCTCCCGGCTCCCGCCCCCACTGCATGCATGCTGGGAAGGATCAGAGCCTTGGTGTGTGTGTGTGTGTGTGTGTGTGTGTGTGTGTGTGTGTTTCTTTAGAGGAAGACAAACATTTCATCGTCATAGGGATGGTTTTGCATTCTCCCGGCTCCCGCCCCCACTGCATGCATGCTGGGAAGGATCAGAGCCTTGGTGTGTGTGTGTGTGTGTGTGTGTGTGTGTGTTTCTTTAGAGGAAGCAAAACATTTCATCGTCATAGGGATGGTTTGGGCCTCCCGACTTCAAGACCTGGACCAGGAGACCCCAGTCTTTTACCTTCTAGCCTAGTCATGAAGCTGGCTGGGGGCATGGGAAATCCGCCTGGCCAGAGACTCAGGAAATCATCAGACCCCCCCATCCTAATTTCCTGGCCAGGAAACTGAGGCCTGTTGCTGTTTTCTCTGCATCATTTCTGCCCACAATCAAACCGATTAGCGCTGTGTCTGATTCTGTGTTCTCAGCACCTGTCTCATTATTTGGGGATTTATGTCCCGGTCACTGTGAAGGACAACTGTCCGGGTTTGCATTGCGGGGAGCCTGGCCAGCGCTGGAGCCCAGTGGCAGGAGGTGGTGCCGTCCTGCTTGGGGCAGGATGAGGATTTGATTTCAGGGGGATTTGCAACCGGTGGGGAGCCGCCCTGGGCACATGGTGGTTCTGGGCTATTTTAGGAGGCAAAGGCTGGGGGAGGGGTCACATAAACTTGCCTAAGCCATTAGTGAGTCTGCCCTTTCAGCA
>NW_006159986.1:3518156-3540987 GCF_000334495.1 Tupaia belangeri chinensis | reverse complement strand
CAGGAGTGGAAAGGACCCGAGGTGGGTGGGGCGAGGTGGGGCGAGCTGACCCGAGGTTGGGTCTTCTCCCACCTACCTGGAACCCAGGTGTCCAGGGTTACACTCCACACCCTGACCCCAGTCTGGGCTATGAGCAGAATGGAGACACTGCGGCGGGGCGGGAATCTGTGGCTCCTTGACTGAGCCTTTTTGCCACGGGGCTTGCTTCAGCTGAGGCTGTTGGTGTTATTATTATGAAGAATGATTATAACCTGCTCAGCTCTCTGTAGTAGAACCTATATACACTGGGCAGTCAGGAAGGCCCCCAGGGCAGGGGGTCTAAAGTCAGGCGTACTAACTCCTCTTCCGGATGGGCCACTTCCAAGCTGGGTAATGCTAGTTGTGTAAGTCCTTTCACCTCTCTGAGCCTCAGTGTCCTTGTCTTGAAAACAGGGACGGTTACACCTAATTAATGAGGCACATTAATGATGTCGAGTAGTCTGCAGGGATGATCTCACATCACCCTCTATGATGCTATGTATTCATTGCCCTGTTTTAGATAAGGAAACCGAAAAGCTCAGAGAGGGGCAGTAACTTGCCTAAGCTCACACAGCCAGATGCAGGCGCAGCCTCGAATCCAGCACGATGTATTGGTTGCCTTCTGTGTGCCAGACACTGTTCAAGGACTGGGGGATTCATCCACAGATGAGACCCAGGAGGAGATGAGGAAGCGATCTGGAGAACAAGATCAGGGAGAACTAGAAGGGCCAAACTAGAGACTCAGCAGCTTTTTTTAGACCGAGGGTTATTTTCTGGTGAGGAGAGGGCAAATAAACGGGCCCGAAGCCCTCACTGTGCCACCCACCTTAGTGGCACTAGGCTGTAGGTGGGTGTCCCATTACAAGGAAGAGATGTTCTATCTTTTTCTTCTCCTTACCCCACTTTTATAGGGGAAAAAAAGGCGTTAGGCATATCGCAATAAGGCCTTTAGAATTTGCAGTCCACGAGACGGGGTTCAAATCTCAGTTCATCTCTGCGTAGCTGTGCGACTCTGAGCAGGTCCATTAACCTCTCAGAGCCTCCCTTTCCAAATCTTCAAAATGAGGAGAGTAATGCTGACCTTTAAGTGTTACTGGGAATGAGTGGAGAAATAAGGGCTTGGCATAGAGAAAGCCTGCCTCCAACGGCAGAGTTGTAGTTTAGGGGTGTGTTTTTCCTAGGTATCTAGGTGAAGCCACGTCTTTGTGGGTGGCACTAAGCTGGCACCTGTGATCTTGCTGAATGATTTCAGCAGGTTGGGCAGAACAGGAGTGCCAGCAAGCCTACACATTAGGTCTAGTGCTCACAGTTCAAGAAATCACTTACTCGGAGACTGGGGAAGGGAGACTGAATTCGCTATGTGAATTCATTATGTGGGGATCGTGGACACAGTTTTCTATAGAGTGAATTCAAGAATGAAGAATGGTTATGAGGTGGGTAGTATTTGTAGAGGACAGGGCCAGTCAGTGGTGTGGTGGTTAAGACAACTGGATCCCACATAGCCAACAGTGCGGTTCGAGTCCCGGACCCGACAGCTTGAAAAACTTGCCAGGTATGTGTGTGTGTGCATGCCCAAAATCCCAAAAGGAGGCAGAAATTGAGAAGAAGGGATTGAGGCACAGCCATCCGCCATGGGGGGGGGGTGCTTTCTCACTTTCTCTCTCTCTCTGTGTCTCCAGCGAGTACACACACCCTCTGGGAAATTGCAAAAAAAAAAAAAAAAAAAAAAAGCTTAAATAAGTTGAAATAGATCTAGTAGGAGGTTGTAAAACACCTGAAAACATTTATTGAATAAATCTTATTTTTATAAGTTTGCTGCAGGGCACGTGCTTTTGCCAGGGGGAGAGAGAAAGTGTGAAAGCATCCCCCAGGAGAGACAACTATGCCACATCCCTTCTCCACTTTCTCTCAGGATTTTGGGCATGTTTCAAGCTGCCAAGTCCAGGACATGAATGACACAGTCGGCCCATGTGGCATCTAGCCGCCTTCACCATCATACCCCCTGACTAGCCCTAGTCAACAAATCTTGATCAAGTTGAGGTCGGTTGGTCACCATGCAAGACACTGAACAGAGAAAATGAACAAAGGCCCAGAGTGATCTTGGTGAGGAAGGGAGCTTATTGGGGGGGAGTTGCTAGGGCAAGGTCTGGGGAGACCATTAAAAAGACACATGGGGGGACCAGCACTTGGCATAATGGCTATGTCGTTGGACTCCCATGTAGTCGACCGTGGTATGAGTCCCAGACCTGGTGGCTTAAACTCACGCCAGGCATGTATGCGTGCGTGCCCAAGATCCCGAGAGGAGAATGGAGGAGAAGGAATTGCAGTGTGGCCATCCCCCCTGGGGGGTGATTTCTCACTTTTCGTCTCTGTCTGTCTTTCTGGCAAGTGCAGGTGCTCTATAGCAAAAACCTCTCCAAAAAACAAACATAAAAACCTCATGCTATACACATGTACATGCGTGCCCAAAATCCTGAGAGGAGAAGGTATTAGGGATTATGTATGGTGTGACCATCCCCCCAGGGGATGATTTCTCATGTTCTTTCTGTCTTTCTCTGTCTCTCCAGAAAGCACACACACCTTATACCAAAAATCTCTAAAAAATAATAATAATAATAACTCATAAATAAATAATAACATGTGATAAGGGCAGTGTTAGGGACCAAGGTGCCCTGGGAGTGCATAGGAGGACTTGCCATATCTCCGAAGGCCTCCTGTGGGGGGTGACCCTGTCAGTGGAAGAGCAGTTAAAGGAAATAGGGGGCTTTAGCCAGGAGAAGAGACAGCCGAGGAGAAAGCTCCCAGCTGTGTTTAGCTGGCCGTGGACGGTGGAGTGGACTTTTTCTGTATTACCAAGGAGCAGATCTGGGGACAACATGACCATCACAGAAAACGGATTCCAGCCCGCCATGTTAATGCACTAACCAGCAAAGGGAGGGGTTGCCTAGTGGAGTAGTGAGCTCCCCATCATTGGCATGTCCAAGTAGAGGCCAGAAGGTAACTTGTCAGGGCTGCTACAAAAGGGACAGGATGGAACCGGCAGTTTGCATAATGGCCATGTCACTGAACTCCCATGTAGTCGACTGCGGTTTGAGTCCCAGATCCAGTGGCTTAAATTCACGCCAGGCACGTGTGCGTGCATGCCCAAGATCCTGAGAAAACGGAAGAGAAGGGATTGTGGCGTGGCCATCCCCCTGGGGGGTGATTTCTCGCCTTCTGTCTCTCTGTCTCTCTGGCGAGTGCACATGCCCTGTAGCAAAAACCTCTTCCAAAGAAAAGGGGGGGAGGGACAGGATGACCTCTAAGATCCCTTCCAACTGCAGTTCTCCATGGACATCCACAGGATGTGGGCTGTGATAGGGTGCGGTGTGATCAAATCAAGCTGGAGGGTGAGTGTGCTGTACGACAGCAGGGCCCTCACAGTGTGGCCTGCCTGTCATCACCATCCTGGGTTTATTTATTGATTTAATTTTCATTTGCTAGAGGGTCCATGTACTGGGATAGGGACGGCGGGCAAGAGGGAACTCGAGAAAGCGCCCGGTGTGGGGCACGGCCACACTGCAATCCCGTCTCCATTTCTCCCTCCTGTCAGGATTTTAGGCACACGCACACACATCACCCAGAGTGTTTTTCAAGCCAGCAGGTTGGGGACTCAAACTGCCCCGTTGGCCATGTGGGACCCAACTCACGTAACTATCAATCTGGACTGGCCCAGGATTTGCTTAAAAAAAAATTATTTTTGGTAACTGCTGTATTGAGCTACAATCCACGTCATATACCTCACTCATCTAGAGTATACATTGTAATGTGGATTTCCTTTTAAGATGGAATTAAATTCATTCACTTGACAACTATTTATCGAGCATCAAGCTTTGTGCTGGTGTATTGACTATCTGAAAAGTAGAGGCCCTGACCTCGTATAGGAGGCAAGTAATGTCCTAATAAAAGAATTTCAAATTGGGGGCCAACAGGTGGGTGGTGGCTAAGGCGCTGGACTCCCATGTGACTGACTGCAGTTTGGGTCCTGAACACAGTGGCTTGAAATTCATGCTGGGCGAGTGTGTGACAGGCCCAAAATCCTGAGAGGAGAATAGAGGAGAATGTATTGTGATGTGGCCATCCCTGCTGGGGGACAATTTCTTACTTTCTGTCTTTGTCTGACTCTCTCTGTCTCTCTGGTGAGCACATGCGCCCTATAGCAAAAGTCTTTTAAAAAAAAAAAATTACAACTTGGAAGATGTACAAAGAAAGAAGTAAACTTAATAATGGAGTAATGGAGCTGGTGACAGGGAGCCTGGGAGACGACATTTGAGCTGCTAAGGCCTAAGTGACAAGGAGACAGCTCTGTGAAGGTCAAGGGAGTGTTCTAGGCTAAGGAGACAGCGAGGGCAAAGGCCCCAAGGCAGGAGTGAGTTGATGGGTGTGAGGACCAGGCAGAAGTGCTGGGAGACTGAGGGCCCACCCTGGTGGGTGAGGCATGGCAGGCTTCTGGATGGCCTGCCTGGTGCTGGGTGGGATTAGCGGCTCAGCCCCCTTTTCGCAGGCGAGAGCCATTTCTGAGCCCTCCTTTTGGCTCTCGCTCTCTTCTGCTGTAGCTTCCCCATCACAGAAAGACCACAGGGCTCTGAGGAGGTCCTGCCCCCGGCTCCTGCTCCCTGGCCCCTGTGGCCTTCATGCCCCCGTGTGGGTGGTCCCCCAGGGTGCTGGGCCCTGTGCACTGACTCCCTAGGAGGAATCAGAACTGCCTCCCAGCCCCAGCAGACTCTCTGGCTCTCTTCCCTGACCCCTGTGCAGGCCGTGCACCCCAAAGACATTTCCTAGGGACAGTCTGGAGCCTCCCTTTGGTGCTCACTTCCTGTGTGATTTTGGAACAATTACTTAAGGTCCCCCTAATCGTCCATTTCCTGGTGGGTAAAGTGGGGATCAATCCAGTCTGGCAGAGTGGTTATGAGGATTGAAGGCTATCGATAGGCTGGGGCAACCCGTGGCTGCCCGGGATGCCCAGGGAGGGACAGGCCTAGTAGGGGCCCCATGGATGTCAGCTTCTTCTGTCTCCTCCAACTTCCCCCCAAAAGAGGGGCCAGTGTGCACAGTGTGAGGGGAAGTCGGCGCAGTCAGCCAATGGGATGGGGCCAGTTTGGGGTCCCATCCCTCCCCAGTTCTGGGACCCCCTTGGGAGCCCATGGGTGCTCAGCGGCTGGTCAGCCAGGATAGGAAGGGTACTCACCAATGGGCCCAGCTCTTCAGCCAGGAGAGCCCCCTGAGTCTCACATGCCTCCTCCCACCCTGGGGACCCCACTGCGGAGCCCCTCTCCCTGCCCCGGCTCGCCTGGGCCGGGCTCCCGGCTGCGCGGCTCCGGGCGGCGCGGCTTCTGGCACCTGCTCCGCGCCGGGCCGCCCGGGTCGCGAGCGCTCTTCAGGTAGGCGCCGGAGCGGGCGGGGGACTTGGGACAGCGTTCCTGGCTCCCCTTCCCGCGCTGGGGACTCCTGGCTCCCCTTCCCGCGCTGGGGTTGAGTCGGGGGGAGGAGGTCCGCAACGTGGTTAGGGTGTAGGTGGCTCTGTAGGACTGGGGGCAGCAGAGGGAGCCTGGCCTGCCTCGGGTCTGGGGAGGTGGGACAACAAGAACCGCAACTTAACCGGAAACAGAGGTCAGGAGGAGCACAGCAACAGTGATGGCAAGGACTTGGAGCTCCCCTTAGGGGAGAACCCCCCCCAGGAAGGGGTCATTATCTAGAGACAGGGGGCTCCCCACATAACCCACCTTTTCCCAAGGAGTTTAGAGAACCCAAAAGTCAATCTACCCCATCAGCCCTTGGAATGGAATAGAATGGGCGGGTGGAAGAGAGGAGAGCTCCCCTTGTCCTCTGGGGGTGCCACCAGCAGCCAGCTGTCCTGTCCCTCCACCTCCTCTTTGGAGGCTACCGCCCCCTCCCCCCATCGCACACAGCAGAACGCCTCACCTTCAGCAGGGCATAGGTGTGCCCCTCCTGGCCTGAGGAGGTAGCATTCTGGCCACCCCTGCCCCCCAACTCTGAAAGAGTCTCAGGACCTCCCAACCTCCTCCTTCTGACGCCAGGACTTCCAGTGGGCTGACTGGTGGGGCCAATAGCAGGGTGGGTATTGGGGTGCAGCCCTGCTTGGTCCTGGGGGCAGTGGACTGGGAGGCCGAACTATGCCAGGTCCCCCGCCCTGGGCTCCAGGAGGGACAGTGAACAGGATCTCTTCTGTATGCCAAGAGCTATGGGCACCAAGGCAGTCTTCCTAGACTCTGCCTGGCAGCAGAGGCCAGAAAGGGGGTATGGAGGCTCACACTCCCACCTTTCCCATTCCCCTCTTCATCGGGGCAGCTCTGTCACCCTGCCAGCAGAGATGCCAAGAAGGACTTCCTTCCCCAGGGAGGGGGAGTCTCATAGCAGGAGAGACAGCCCCTATCATGGGAGTGTCTTGAGGAGATGAGCCTTCTGGGGCACCCAGGCAACAGGAGGTGACGACAGATCTTCAGGGGAATGGGGGTAGTGACCTCATCTCTGGACCACTGTGCTCCCTCACCTCCTGTGCCTTCCTGTCCCTCCCATGGAGCCAGAGTGCTATCTTTCAGCAGCCCTTAGCCGGCTCACTCCCCAAATCCCCAGCACCCAGGAGTCCCCAGGGAAGGTGACAGGATTCCTCTGTCACCACTTGAGATGAGAAGACAGACATGGCCGCTTGGGTTTGTCTGGTGGAATTCCCCACCTGGCCTCCAGGGCCTGCTGCTCTGGCAAAGCAGGGTGGTGTGGGCTGGGGATTGGCAGAGCTGGTCCCACTAGGGCCATCCCACTTGTCTAGATGAGGTCTCCCTGGGTGACCCTAGGTGACCCCAGCTCCCTGGGCCCTTGGGATAGCTGGCATGGGTGCCACACTGTGCTGGACATACACTGGAGCGGGTGTTTCCCCTCCCTGCCCTGGGAAGGTGTCGGTGCTGGGAGAGGGCAGTTGGGAGGTGGCAGCCAGGCCACGGTGCTCAGCTGTGGCTCCTCGGGGGACTGAGAGGGCATCCGGCCGGGAGGGCTCAGCTCAGCTGGGACAGCAGCAGGCAGGCTTCACGTTGTCTGGGGAGAGGGGCGGGATCCCATCCTCCTGCTTGTGACCCCATGAGTGACTGAGCGGGGCTCAGAGTCTGCAACCCGTGGTCCCATCCTCCTGCTTGTGACCCCATGAGTGTCTGAGCGGGGCTCAGGGTCTGCAACCCTGAGCCCTGCATCAGAATGGGGGTGATCTGGCCCTACTCACTGGCTCACTTTTTGACTCTATGCCTCAGTTGCCTCCGGTGGAAAGCCTCACTGGGTTGTTCTGAGGGTCCATGGAGGCAGCGTTTCTCCAGTGCCCGGAAGGTAACGGGCACCTAATGACTGGTGGTTGTTTTCCGTACCCACCCTCCCTTTCTGGGGCGGCCGCAGCAGTCATGCAACTTGGCCTCCTCCCCTTCCACCTCAGAAGCAGCTGCTCCATGTGGCCACTCAAACTCTGCCTGCAAAGGAGCTAAGAGTGGCCCAGCCCAACCCCCTCTCTTTAAAGAAGGCAAATAGAAGCCCAGAGGGGCAGGGATTGGCCCAAGGTTGGCTGGCTGGCCAGCTGGGCTCTCTCAAAGACAGGGCCTGGGCTCTGGAAGGAGGACACGAGAGGGTGGTGGATAGAAGCAGGGGAGGATGCCAGAGAGTAATTGGGCTCATTAAGGGGGTGCTGAGCATGCTGTCTTCATGCCCTTCCAAAGGTTGAGGTCAGGCCTAGAACCTTTCTCTCCCATTCCCACTTTGGGAGAAGCAGCCTCTTCCCTAGGACTTTTCCCCACTGAAACAACCCTCCACTCTGCACTTTCGGCCTCCAGAGTCCCTTCCCACCCAGCCTTCTTTGGATGGGCAGGCAGGGAATCTCACCACCCTGCATGACCAAGGAAACCCAGGGCCCTGAAGAGCGTTTGTCACCCAGCCAGGAGTGGCAGAGATGGGACTCCAGAGCCCTGATAAGTGTCCCCCTGCTCTGGCCTGAGCTCCACATGATGGACACACAGGCGGACAAGCAGACAGAAGCCCTGGCCTCCAGCAGCCATCTGACTGTGTGAGCCTGCCTGCAAGGGGGGGCTCATTCTCATGGTTCAACCCCCACCCTCCCAGCTGAGCCTCAGTCCATCTCTCCGGGAAAGAGAAAAACACAGGAAGATTTATCCCCCTTTCCGTGTAATTCCCAGACAGATGGACGGACAGATGGGTAGGTGCATGCTCTTTCTTTGCTTTCACCTTGCCCTGCCTCTGCCTCTTCCTGCCAAGGGTGTGGCGTGTCCCTGCCCAGCACCAGAGCCTGATAGAGTCTGCATAGCCCAGACCTTCCAGGATCCCTTCTTTGAGTCTGTGAGCCCCTTCTCCACTCAGAAGTTCTCAGCAGGGCTTGGCAGACTTTAAGGAGAGGTGGATGTGTGGCAGTTAGGGATGTGGGCTCTGAGTCAGACAAGTGTAGGTTCAGGTCTGACCACAAAAACTTTCAAAGCCTGTTCTCTAATCCAGACTGGGGTAACAGGTTAATAATAGTGCCCACCTCATGAGGTGCTGCAAAGTAAAAGATCCTATGTGTCAAGCACCTGGCACACAGTAAGCCCTCAATAAACAGGGTTGTTATTACACAGAAGAGGTGGCCTAAGCAACTGGGTGGCAGAGGGGGAGGCAGAAGCTTCTAGAATCATCTCTTGCACTCTCTTCCATTTACTTTTTTTTTTTTTTTTTGAGAGATTTTCGCTATAGGGCGCATGCGCTCGCCAGACAGACAGAGAGAGACATAGAGACAGCGAGAAATCACCCCCCCAGGGGGGATGGTCACGCCGCAATCCCTTCTCCTCCATTCTCCTCTCGGGATCTTGGGCACGCACGCACACGCGCCCGGCGTGAGTTTAAAGCCACCAGGTCCGGGACGCAAACCGCGGTCGACTACGTGGGAGGCCAGCGACATAGCCATTATGCTAACTGCTGGTTCCCCCTTCCATTTACTTTGAAGCGAGTCCCCTGCTCTGCTCCAGGACTCAGTTTCCTCCCCTGTTAAAGGGAGCATGGGGACTAGATCCTGTCCAAAGGGAGGTCCAACTAGGGCGAGTCATGCCGCTTCTGAATAGAGGCAAGGGGATAGGCACTGACCTGCTGACATCGGCTCATGGCAGGGTTAGGCAGGCCTGTGTGTGTCCTCATAACTGCCCACCCCTCCAAGTTTTCTGACTGAGGGCCCTAGCTTAGCTGGAGCAGTGTAGCTCCTGAGGGGACAGCTGGGAAGGCTGGGTCAGGCAGGACAGGCCGTAGCAGGCCCAGTAGCCTGGCTGGGGGCATACAATTAGCCCCGGAATCCAGGCGCCCCTGTGAGCCCAGAGGCTGTATATCACGGAGGTTTAATCAGCCGCATGGCAGATACTTGTCTGCTCTCTTGGGCCATGTCCCCGGCCCGCCTGTCATAAATTGCTCTGAGATTTCAAAAATACCCCTGTCCCCTTGCTGGCAAAGTAGACAGTGCTCCTTGGCATGGCCAGGAAAATCTCATTCCTCTGCAGCCTCCTCCCTGGGGAGTTGGACCCATTCCTCCAGCACTTGCACCTGCGACCTCCTTCCTGCCTCTTCTTTCCGAGAGGAGGATGGGGGAAGACTAGAAAAGGCCAGAGAATGACTACAATGAGCCATCTGGGGGTGAGAGGGTGCAGGACATTAGTGGGGGCTCTGTGTATCTAGGGGCCATCTCACAAAGTAATAGGAGTGAACTCCGGTGTGCCCTCTGTAAGAAGAGATGTGCCCGGCACCCCTGGCATGGCCCTGTGCAGGGGCAGGCAACGGGGCTGCCCGTTGAGTGCAGAGTGGGATCCATCCTTCCCAAGTGGGTACTGGGTCTCCACTGCTTATCCTCTCTCTGGATTCTCCCTGCGCCACCTGGAGGCTATCAGTGGTACTGCACCAACACCACTCCACACAGCAGGGACAGGACCCTAAAATCAGAAACGTGTGACCACAAAAACGTCAAACCTACTATGCAGTAGTTTGCTAGGGCTGGGGTAACAAAGTACCACAGCCTAGGGTGTAATTAACAGGAGTGCATTGTCTCAGTTTTGGATGCTCGAAGTCTAAGATCAAGGTGCATTGGCAAGGTTGGTTCCTACTGAAGACTGAGGGAGATTCTGTCCTGTTTCTCTCCCTGGCTTTTGGAGGGCTGCTGGCAATCTTGGGTGTCCCAGAACTTGCTGTTGCATCACATGATCTCTGTCTGCACCTTCACGGGGTGTTCCCCCTGTGCACATGTGTCCAAATCTCTCCCTTTAGAAAGGATACCACTAATATGAGGAGTCTAAACCGTTCATGAAACATGGGCCAGCTTTGGTGGTGGGTGTGGTCAGTAATGCACTGAACTGCAGTGCTGAAAGCTACGTGGCTGCCCACAGGCTCAGACCCTCCATTGACTGGAAAATGCACGAGTGGAGCTGGAGGTCTGGGAGAAGAGAATATGGTGTGGTGAGACCCTGTCCTGAGTGCTTTTATTTCTCATCTGCTGGCCCTCTCTATGTGAATAAATAAACTTTTTTTTAGAGAGATATTTTTGCTATAGGGTGTGTGTGCTCACTGGAGAGACAGAGAAAGCAAGAAATCACCCCCCCCCCCAGGGGAAAGGCCATGCTGCAATCCCTTCTCCTCCATTCTCCTCTCAGGATTTTTGGCATGCACACACATGTGCCCAGAATGAATTTCAAGCCACCGGGTCTGGGACTTGAACTGTGGTTGACTACATGGAGTCTGGGAGTCCAGCAATGTAACCATTATGCCATCTGGTGATCCCTACATAAGCTTGTTTTAAAAAAAAAAGTTCATGGAGGGATCAGCAGTTAGTGTAATGGCTATGTTGCTGGACTCCCAAGTAGTCGACCGTGGTTCGAGTCCCGGACCCGGTGGCTTAAACTCACGCCAGGCACGTGTGCGTGTGTGCCCAAGATCCTGAGAGGAGAATGGAGGAGAAGGGATTGTGACATGGCCATCCCCCCCGGGGGGGGTGATTTCTCGCTTTCTGTCTCTCTGTCGTCTCTCTCTGTCTGGCGAGCACATGTGCCCTATAGCAAAAACCTCTCAAAAAAAAAAAAAAGTTCATGGATAGGGCCAGTCAGTGGCGTGGTGGTTAAGACAGCTGGATCTTACACGATTGACTCTATGGTTTAATTCCAGATGTGGTGGCTTGAAAAACATGCCAGGTAAGTGGGTACATGACCAAAATTCTGAGAGAAAAATGGATAAGGGATTATGGTGTGGCTATCTCCCCTAGAGGCTGCTTTCTCACTCTCTCTTTCTCTCTCTCTCTCTCTTTCTCTCTCTCTGACAAGTGCACACTCCCTGTAGTAAAATTTCTTTTAAGAATTTTTTTCCCATTGTTATTATTTTATGTTGACCAGACAGACACACACACACACAAACACACACACACACACACAGAGAGAGAGAGAAAGTGAGAAAGCAAGCCACCAGGTCCTGAACTCAAACCATGGTCAGCTATGTGGGAGACCAGCACCTAACCACCACGCCACCTGCTGGTGTTCTCTGTAGCAAATTAAAAACAAACAAACAGACATTTTTTTAAGTTTGTAGATAATGCATACTATGAAAAAATAAGCACAGATTTCAAAATGTTTTTGAACCAAAATAAACTTGTACTTTAGTTCCATTTTCCCATTTCTTTTTTTTTTTTTTTCCCATTTTTCCATTTCTTTTTGAAGTCCCCTAGCCTACTGGATCAAAGGCTCACTCACACCAGTAAGGCCTCATCTTATTTATTTATTTTTCAATTTGTCAGAGGGCTCATGCACTCACCAGAGAGAAATGGGGGGGGGGGCATGCCACTAATAATGTGTGGCCACACTGACTGTGGCCCTTCTCTATTTCTCCATCCTGCCGGGATTTAGGGCACTCATGAACATGTGCCCAGAATGTGTCTCAAGCCGCCCAGTCCCAAGTCTCGAACCACACAAACGGCCATGTGGGATCAGGCTCCCTTAACCACCACGCCACCTGCCGGTCCCCAGGTCTCATCTTAACATCTACAACAATCCCGTTCCCAAGAAAGTCACATTCTGAAGTACTGGGGGGTTAGAACTTCAACTATTGAATTTGGGGGGGATAAGATCACACAGCCAGTTAGACACCCCAAGTCTTATTCCATGATATAGGCATGATCCCCACACTGTGACACACCCATACAGTAACACGCACACAGGAGTGACACATATTCACCTCGATGGATGATGAGGAACCAGACATTCACGGTGACCCGGGCACACCACAGCAGACGTGCATGACGATAGACAAGGTGACTGCTCATAAGCTACAACACAGATACACTGAGGAATGATAATGCCTTTTTGTTTTTCTAGTTTTTTGCTATGGGGTATGTGCACTTGCCAGAGAGACAGAGAGAGGGAAAGTGAGAAATCACCCTCCAATGGGGTTGGCCACATCGCAATTCCTTCTCCTCCAGCCTCCTCTTGGGGTTTTGGGAATGCACACACACATGCCTGGTATGTTCTTCAAGCAGCTGGGTCCAGGACTCGAACCGCAGAGTCAGCTATGTGGGATCCAACACCTTAACCACCTTACCATGGTTGACCTGGTAGCCCTGGCTGACCTTTTTTTTTTTTTTTAATGTGTTTTTTCCATGATCGAGAGAGACAGAGAGATCAGCAGCCTAGGCAGTAGGGCCCAGGTCTCCACCCAAAACGCCAACTGTTGCCTCAGCCTGGGTGGCCAAGACGGCAGGGGCATCTAGAGGCACATGCAGCAGGGGCTGGGATGGCTTCACACACTGTCACCATTTGTGAATGTCACCCTGCTGGGCACGGGGCACAGGAAGGCTGGGTTTCTGGCCAGGGCTGCTGTAGGCGCCACATGCCTGCCTGTCACAGGATTGTCAGTGACTGCCGTGGCGCTGAGAATAGGACCCTGGCTTCTCAAAATGGGACTCCCTGGCCTTGCTGCTGCCTCTCCCTGGTGCCACGTCATCTCTGAAACGTCATCTTCCTTTCTGAGCTTTGTTCTGTGGCCTCTGAGTCCCCAGGTGTCTTGGCCTCCCAGTTTATAGACACTCCTGACACCCTTCCAGATTGTCTTTTACTGCTGCCTTGCTTGAACTAGGTCCCACTACGCTCCCTTTCGTCATCCTTGGGTCGAGGGTCCCGGAAAGCTGGGGAGCTGCAGCTGCTTATAGCACTCAGGTGTTTCCGGGGCTTGAAGCCTCTTTTATGGGTCCACAGCCATCCAGCCTTGCTTTATCAATCTCCCTCTTTCTGCTCAGGTATGAAGCGGCCACTGAGCCCCTCCCTCCTCAGTGAGAAGGAGCCCCCCACATCTGGAGCTGCAGAGTGTCCCCCTCGCTCCCCAGAGGCGCCGAAGCCCAAGCGGGAACGGAAGCGGCCGTCGTACACCCTCTGTGACGTCTGCAACATCCAGCTGAACTCGGCAGCCCAGGCCCAGGTGCACTGTGGGGGGCGGGCCCACCCGAGGCGGGTTCGGGCCGGCGCGCCCAGCCTTGCTTTATCAATCTCCCTCTTTCTGCTCAGGTATGAAGCGGCCACTGAGCCCCTCCCTCCTCAGTGAGAAGGAGCCCCCCACATCTGGAGCTGCAGAGTGTCCCCCTCGCTCCCCAGAGGCGCCGAAGCCCAAGCGGGAACGGAAGCGGCCGTCGTACACCCTCTGTGACGTCTGCAACATCCAGCTGAACTCGGCAGCCCAGGCCCAGGTGCACTGTGGGGGGCGGGCCCACCAGCGGCGGCTTCGGCAGCTCAGCCTGGGCAAGACCCCGCCAGGGCCAGGTCAGTGTTCCCACAAACTCGGTCTGAGCCCTCGGAGGGGTAGAGTTCTCTGCTTGGGCCCTTCTGAGGGGCTGTGGGGCTGTGGCCTCTCTCTGTGGGGTCCCCGGGGCTGAGCCACTCCCCTCCTCTATGCCATCAAGGTTCATTTCCCATCCGGGCAACCTTCCTACGGGATCTCTCAGGATCTGAGGGTCTTTAGGTCTGAAGTTTCTTCCTGAGGTCTTTTTGGGTCTGGGGGCCCTCCATATAGGGTCATTGGGACCAGGATACCTAGGCAGCATTTTTTCAGTTTCGGGGGCCTCCCAGCAGGGATAGTTTTTCAGATGAGTGCCTGATCTGCCCGGTGTCCTAGGCTCCTGCTCTGATCGCTGGTCTTGGAAGGACAGATCAGTCAGGCATACAGCACCTGAGGGGCAAGGGGAGACCCCCCCTCTTCCTTTGGCTGCTGGACTCCTGGCCAGGATTTCTGCCTCTCCCTGGCTGGGGTGACTTTGCAGAGGTTTGGCGGCCAGCACTGAAGGGGCAGCTGGCTGCAAGGCAGATTTCTGGGGGAATTGGGTGAATGCATCCGTGAGGATGATTCTGGCTGACAGGCACACGGGGGCCATGGGGAAAATCAGAACAGCCTGGGCTGCTGGCCGGCTGGGGAAGCAGACGCTCGACCAGGCCCAGAGCGGTGAGGCAGGAAGGGCTGGAACCTATCCCCGATTCCTGGGGTAGGGGGCACTGGAAACCTACCTTGCGGCCCAGGTTGGTAGCTTTGCCAGAGGCTACACTCAACTCAGAGGCTTTATTTCCCTTCATTTTTACATTTATGTATCTATTTATTTCATGAGAGAGGGAGCATCATCCTCAAGAGGGTCCCATACTGCAATCCCCTCCACGCCGCCCTTCCCTGCCAGCCAGGACCACTGGTGTGCGCGTATATACCACTTATATAGGTCAGCCTGGAAACCAAACCCTGGTCTTCCATATGGTTTCCAGAATTGCCCTACCTCTGTGCCACCACGACTGTGCCTCGGATACCCTCTGTTCTGGCAATATTCCTGGGGCATCTACTGTGTCTCCCCACAAGCACACGGCATGTTGAGAGCTGGAGACAAATAAGGCCCAGTCTCCCCCCACGCCCCATCGCCCTGCCCCAAGAGTCTATCTTTTGGCTGAGACAGACATGTGAAAAGCAGATGAGTGCTGTGGATGCCACAGGGCTGCGAGGCCACAAAGGGAAAGGCTCTCCCTGGGGGGCTTCAGGAAAGGCCTCCTGAAGGAGGAGAGGTGGGGCCTGGGAACACAGGTAGGGAGAGGAGAGGCATTCCAGGCAGAGGTCACAGCATGAGCAGAGGCTGGGAACGTCCTCCACAGAGGCTGGGACCAACTGCTCCCCCAAGCATTAAAGCGGGACAGCAAGGGTATGAGTGAGTGAAGTCTCTGATCAATGGGTGTTTCTGCAATCTGGGTGTGTCTAGGTTGAAAAGTCACTCATTAATTTATCCAGCATTGACTGACAATCCACTAGGTGCAAGCTGCTGTCTGAGGGACCCACGTTACGTTACGTTTTGAAAGGCATCATATCTGCCTGTCAGGAAAGAGCTGTCTAGGGACCAGCAGGTGGTGTGGTGGTTAAGGCGCTGGACACTCCCATATGGCCAACCATGGTTCAAGTTCCAGACCTGGTGGCTTGCTCTCTCACTTTCTCTCTCTCTCTCTGCCTCTCTCTCTGCCTCTCTTTGGTCAAATTAAAATAAATGAGTGAATAGATAAAATTAAATAAAACAATTATTTAAAAAAGAAGTATAAAAGAAGGAAAGAGCTGTCTAAATAAGTATACATACACCAAGTCGAGTTTGTTCTGAGAAAATAACAGGCTTCCTAGCGTGAGGACGGGGTGCTTCAAGAAGTCAGAAGGAGGGACCAGCAGTTAGCGTAATGGCTATGTTGCTGGACTCCCATGTAGTTGACCGCAGTTCGCGTCCTGGACCCGATGGCTTAAAACTCACACCGGGTGCGTGGGCATGAGTGCCCAGGATCCCGAGAGGAGAATGGAGGAGAAGGGATTGTGATGTGGCCATCCTCCCTGGGGGGTGATTTCTCTCTTTCTTTCTCTCTGTCTCTGTCTGTCTGGCGAGCGCGCGCACCCTATAGCAAAAACCTCTCAAAAAAAAAAGTCAGAGGGAGAGTTGAATTCACACTAAGCCATAGAAAGCTTGCAGATGGACACTGGAGAGGGAAAAGGGAATCCCAGGCCGAGAGACAGCTAGCGCAAAGCACCGTGGTCTGGGGGACATCATAGGAGGTGAACAAGAGCCCGGTGTAAGGGCTTTGGCACAGTCCCAAAGAATCCCAGGCCGAGAGACAGCTAGCGCAAAGCACCGTGGTCTGGGGGACATCATAGGAGGTGAACAAGAGGTGTAAGGGGTCTGGCACTGTCCCAAAGGTGACAGGCAGCATGGAATAATGGGTGTTTTTCTGTGTCTGGCAAGGGCAGAGCATGAGACTTGGGGGTACATGAGAAGGAAAGGGAGGCGGGATGGAGAAGCAGTTTCCAGAGCCTCTTCCGTGGCAGAATGGCCAAGACTTGCTGATCAGTGGGGTGTGGCTTTGCTCCCTGGGTCCTGTGATAGAAGCCCTTTCCTTCCCCATCCCACCTCCAGAACAGCCCTGCCAGAGACAGGTGTCCAGAGGAACGGGGACCCCCTTCACCTGGCTTCCCTCTCCACACAGCCACCACCAGTTTCTATAGGTTGGTGTGGGGGGTGACCAAGAGACGTGGGGCCTAGCACTCCGGTCCAGACTGTTAAAGCGGACCTAAGTCATTGTCCATCCATCACCTGTCCCTCCGGTCCATGCGGCATGCTGGGACACCCCACTGAGCAGTGATTGGTGCCTGCCCCTGGACATTTGAAATCTAGAGGGGGCACTGACAGAATCAGACCTTCCCAAGCACTCGTGCTAAGAAAGGCGAGCAGCCTTGTGGGAGCCCAGGACAGTGGTGGTGCGCCTAGGCACCCTGGAATTCTGGGGCCCTTTCCAGGAACTGCTCTCTGTTGGTTGAGTAACTCTGGGCCTACTTTGGGCCAGGACCCTCCACCCCAGCCCCACCCCTCCTCTGGGTTTCTCCTGACTCCTGGGCTGTTTGAGAGCTGAGGTTGGGAGAGCCCCAGAGAGATGTTAGCAATGGCCTTTGACGTAGGGGTGGGGGTGAGGGGAAGCAGGACCATTAACCTTCCTGAAAGCTCCTTCTAGCTTTGCCTATGGGGAGCTTGGTCCAGGGATCCCCTCCTTTCAAGGAGCAGAGAGTGCCGGGTCACTGACGAGCTGCCCTGGGAAAATGGAGAGAGCCGCACTAATTTCAGGGAGGCTTAGGCTGAGTGTGAGAACCCCTTACCATGTGCCTGAGTCCTAGACACGCTGACTGCAGTTCCACACCGCACTGCGACTGAGCAGTGCCGGCCAGGAGGGACGCTTGCTCCCTGGGAGCCGTCACTTTGATTAGGGCCCCGTGGGGCTGGAGGCTTCCACAGTGACAGGCCGTCACAGGCAGTGAGGGGGGCCTCTTTTGCTCAGTCCCTGAGGCCATCTGTGGAGGGAGATATGGAGGTGGGGGTGTCTCTTCCCTCTTGACTCTTCTTCATCAATTCCTGGGATAGAGGTCCCCTTACTCAGCCATACTTAGCCCTGAATGAGTTGGGTTACCTTGGTACCCCACCTTCCCCATTTCCCCTCCTCCAGCTACTCCCCTGGTTGTCCCTGCTCACCCCACCCCATCTGTCTCCCACACAGGAGGCCCTTTCATTCCTCAGGAATGTGTCCTGAGCCATCTCTCACCCCCCTGCCCCTCCTTCCAAGGGGGATGTGGCACCAGACATCTACCCTCCCCCTGGAAGGCTGAACTCAGTGACCTTAGAGACCATCGGACACTCACTCATGTGTACACACACGTGTACACATGCATGCACACATGCACACACACACATACCCCTCTAAGTGGTTCCCCAGCGTCTTCAAAGACAGAAAAGTTTACTGGCCCAGCCCTCCCAGCGCTAACCTCTGATGTGGATCCTGGGTCAGCACAGGGCTCAGGGGACAGCTGGGCAAAGAGCTGGGACCATCCCCAGCTCCGCGCTGAGTGTCTGCTGAGGAGCTGAACCGTGGGCAATGTGCCTCCACATGCCCTCCCCGCCCCACCAGCCTAGACAGGAGAGCATGGCTTTCAGCTCTCACATTAAAAACTGGGATACCTTCATAAAAAAAAAAGAAAGAAAGAAAGAAAGAAAGAGAGAGAGAAAGAGAGAGAAAGAAAGAAACAAAGACAGACCGGGATACTGGGGTTCAGAGAGACCAAGGAACACACCCCAGGCCACACAGCAGGGCTCGAATCCCAGTTTCTGACTTCCCCTGCTGAGCAGAACAGCATATTTATTTATGTTTATATTTATATTTACATATTTTTTTAAAAAGTAAGAGGGGCCGGAGGGTGGTGTGGTGGTTAGGGGCACTGGACTCCCACATGGCAACTGTGGTTTGAGTCTCAGACCTAGAGGCTTGCTGTCTCACTTTCTCTTGCTCTGGCCCTCTCTGGTCAAAATTAATAAATAAAAAAATAATAAATAAATAAAGTTAAATAAAATAATTCTATAAAAAAAATTGTCCTAGGGTGTGAGAGAGTGACAGAGAGAGAGAGAATGAGAAAGTACCCTCTGGGAAGATGTCCACGCTACAATTCCTTCTCCTCTGTTCTCCTCTTGGGATTTTGGGCATGCGCGCGCACACACACACACACACACACACACGCCCAGTGTATTTCAAACTGCCAGGTCTGGGACTCAAACTGCACAGTCGGCCATATGGGATCCAGCTGCCTTCACCACACCACTGGCTGACCTGAGAACAACACATACTGAAAGAGATGAGGGGCTTGTAAGTGGCACGGTGGTTGAAGTGCTGTGGCAGTTCGAGTCTTGGACCTGGTGCCTCACTTTCTCACTTTCCCTCTCTCTCTCTCTCTGGTCAAATTAAAAAATAAAAATAATAAGTAAAATAAATAATTCTTTTAAAAAAGAAAAAAGAGAGAGGCTGAGCCACAGTGTTTAGGGAAGATGGAGGATGGAGGTGCTGCAGAGGGCGGGCCGGCGCCCAGCAGATGCTCCCACAAGTGCTCAGGGCCATGGCCACCCCCCTGCCTGGGGCCTTGTGTCCTCTGCTGAGAAGTGGGAGATGCCAGCCATCTCCTGCCCATCCAGCCTGGCTAAGGATGGGAAAGGGAGCTTCTTAAAGCCAACCAGTCCCTCCTGGTCTCTTTCAGGACAGACCCAGGCATCCAACTCAGGGTGGGCACACCTCCTGTCCCCATCACAGCATGACACCAGTGGGGACAGGAGGGAATTTCAGAAGTGACTGAAGCTCTGACTTACTGAAATGGCCCAGGAACCTTAGCTGGGGGTGTGCGGTGGACATGAGGGGGGATGGGGAAGCAGAGACGGAGTCAGACTGTAATGGATGTCAGGGCAGGCCTGGCTGCACCAGCCGTCCCTGTGCCTCTCAGTGTTGCAGGGGAGCAGTCAGAGTGGCAGGTCTAGGCCCCCCCACCCCATGCCCTCAGACCTCCCTAGCTCCTGTTCCAACCAGTCCCTCTATCTCTTCTCCAAGTCTTTGACCGTGGAAGCCTCTGGCTGCATTCTGAGCCCTGAGATCAAAGACCTTGAGCTCAGGTCACGCCTGAGTCCCTGGCTTGATGAGCCCCTCACCCCCTACTCGCTGCAGATGGATTAATTTCAGTCCCATCAGGAGGTCCCGGAAGCCCTCCAGCCTGTCCCTGATCTTTCAGTATCTTCATGGGTGGCAGGTTCCTCCTCTGAGACCCTCCCCACCACATACCCATCCTGAGGCCTTTGGGTGCATGTTTAAAGAAACTGCTTCCGCAGGTCCAGCCAGAGCCTCATCTGCTATTCTTTGATGGCAAAGGACAGAAGTGCTCCATTTCCCTGGACATCCGTCACACCCCCCCTTCTCCAGGTGTGACCCTGACCTTCAGCAGTGCCGCGTGCGCTTGTACAGACGCAAGCACGTGCACATACCGCACACACACACACACACACACACTCGGGGGACCACCTGGAAAGGCTGTCTGGGTAGAGAATTAGGGGGCTTAGCTGAGATCCCTGCCCTGGCAGAAGACAAAGATTCTGTCTGTGTCTCTGGGTGGGTTAATTAGCTCTGGGCTTGAGTTTCCTTCCTCTCCCCGCACAAACAGCTCCTTCCCCCAGAGCCCCTTCCTAACAAACCTGTTTTCAGGAGCTGCTGCTGCCAACCCCTCCCCAGCCCTCTTTGTGGGTCTGATATTGGCTGCACCAGAGATTACAGGTTATTGTCTGGTGGAGACAGGATGCTGAGGGGGGCGGGGCTCGGAATGTGAGGCTGGATCCAGCTGTGGGTCGGCTGTCTCCTCTCCACCTTCCCACCCGCTCCCAGCCACCAGGTGCTCAGGTGAGCAGAGAGCCAGCTTGCAGGAAGAGGAGGGGATGAAGGACCGAATAGGGCAAGAAAGGCCTAGAGGATGGGGTGCGTGCAGAGGAGGGGTGTCAGAAGCTCTAGCTGATCAGATGAACACCCCCCTCACTTCTTAGCATTGCCCAGGCGGCAGTGGAAGAGTCCAGCTGAACTAAGAGCGATCCCTGGGCTCCCTTCCCCAGCCCCGTGGCCAGAGCTCCATGAGGAAGTAGTAACACCTCGTTGACCTCAGTTTCCCTTTCAGCAAAATCAGGTGACCAGAAGGGGATGGCAAGGAGGAATGAGCGAGCTGAGCAGGAGAACGGGGCTTCCACAGTGGCCGGTCCTGAGGCAGGAGAGCGCAAGAACCTCCTGGCAGGCAGAGCAGGGGCCAGAGACCCTTCTGGAAGTCTCTGTGGGGAAAGTCAAATTTCACTCAGTCTAAGAGGCATTAGGCAAGGAATAGGGGGGTGAGTAGGATGCTCCCTGACACCTGCCCCCATCCCTAGTCTCCATATTCACCCCACGCTTCCACTCTTGAGGAAGGACGTGCCCTGTTCACCCACCTGGGGTTGGGAAGGGGAAACCAGGGAACGGGCAGCTCCCTCCTGGCAAGGGGAGGCAGGGCCCAGTCACAAGCTGCTTTCCAGGCAGGACCAGGAGTCCCTCCCTCGCGCCCTCCCCTCCTGTCCCTCACACCCCCCCTTCCCTCTGTCACTCTGGCTGGGTTTCATTTGCTCCTAGATCTGCGGCTCAGCGGAGCCTCCAAAGGCAGAGAATGCTCTTGGGTGAGTGCCGAGGACGCCGAGCTGGGGGTGAGGGGAGGCTTAGACATGAGATGGTCCTCTCCTCTGTCCCCAGCCCTGTCTTTCTGCTATTGTTGGCCCCCAGGAGTTCTTGGCCAGAGATGCCAGTAGCCAGTTGACTCTTGTACCTTTTCCCAAGTCCCAGTCTGGCTGAGAACAAAGGTGGGGGAGCAGGTTTGCAGGAATGGTTGGGAGCCGGAGGTTCACCTGTAGGGTGAGGTGTGCCGCACAGCGGGGCACACGTGTGTCCTTGGAGCCTGTGTCAAAGGTTCCTTGTATCAAAGCACACCTTGGATGGCCTCTAAGGGGCCAGGGGATGGGGGAGGTCCCAGGGTGCTGAAGAGGGAGCTTCAGGAGAGGCTACAGCAGCAGAGAGGGAGAGAGAGAGACCTTCCTCTTCACCCATGGTCTACCCGTTTGTCTCCCCACACAGCAGGTTGCCTGACCTGAGGGAGACAGCCATCACTCTTCAAGGGGTATTTTTGGCAACCTCTTTCATAGGGATAAGTGACTGGGCTTTGGGGGTCTCCTTCCAGCTCCGGGGAGGGGCCTGGACCATCGACACATCCTGCGTGCTGGACGACCCAGCAGTGGGTTGGGGGATCTGGAGGATGCGACCATGGTGGGAAACCTACGGGGTAGTGGGCAAGTTCGACTTCCCACTCCTCACCTTGGGCTCTCTCCTCTGGCCCTTCGTTTCCTTCACAGAGTATTGGTTTTATCTGTACAGAAATGGTGTTGTTATCTGAGATGTGTGTACGCGCCCGTGTGCACTTCTGGGTGGACCCCACTGTCTGCCCCAGGACTTGGGGATGGGGCAAGGGAGTGGGAGAGCCTCTGGCTACATGAGCTTGTAAGTCAGATGACTTAATTTGGTAAAGGGAGTGCGGGCACACACCGCTCTCCGGGTAAACAGGCCCGTACATGGAGCTCTGTGCACACGCACCTCTCTTTGTGAAGGTGTATGTTGCTGCCCGCTGATTGCGTTTTGCTCTGTGTGTGTGCATCTGGAGGGGTCTGCATGTCCACGTGTGTCTGTCTCTCTGGGTGTGCACATAGTCTAAGAGGTCTTTGTCGACTGGCCTGTCTATGTATACGTGCACGCTCACGCGTGGCTGCCTTTGCCTTTGGCCAGCATGGAATCTGTCTCTGGGCGTGGGTACCACTCCATCCGTGCACACATTGTGTGTGGATAGGAGAGATGACATCATTACAGGAGACGTATGTACGTGTGTGCCTTCGTGTCTGTGCCTGTCACTCTCTGTGGGTTCCTATGGGCCTCAGGGTGTGGATCCCAGTGCCTGCGTACGTGCACACATGTGTGCGTGTCTTTTCCATTTATGCCAAAACAGCAGGATGTGGTTTCCCCAGATCCTCTCCTTTGGATGGCAGCCAGGGTGATGTGATTTCATAAGACACCTGTTCTGTGCCCTTGCGCCAGCCCTGATGGACCCCCGGAGGCAGCTTCTTCTCCTCTCAGCCTGGTTTGTTCACGTATGACCAGTCGACAACCCATCCTCTTGAGGCAGCCATCCCATGAGCTATGGATCCCAGCTGTGTCCCTCTGACCAGGGTCGGGAAGGGACAGCTGAGACAGTTAGCAGGGGTAGTTGTTCTGTTGAAAAATGCCATCGAAGAAGAGCCAGCACCCCCCCCCACTCCGATCTTTTTAGGTGT
>NW_006159986.1:3515398-3518118 GCF_000334495.1 Tupaia belangeri chinensis | reverse complement strand
GCAGGAATGGTTGGGAGCCGGAGGTTCACCTGTAGGGTGAGGTGTGCCGCACAGCGGGGCACACGTGTGTCCTTGGAGCCTGTGTCAAAGGTTCCTTGTATCAAAGCACACCTTGGATGGCCTCTAAGGGGCCAGGGGATGGGGGAGGTCCCAGGGTGCTGAAGAGGGAGCTTCAGGAGAGGCTACAGCAGCAGAGAGGGAGAGAGAGAGACCTTCCTCTTCACCCATGGTCTACCCGTTTGTCTCCCCGCACAGCAGGTTGCCTGACCTGAGGGAGACAGCCATCACTCTTCAAGGGGTATTTTTGGCAACCTCTTTCATAGGGATAAGTGACTGGGCTTTGGGGGTCTCCTTCCAGCTCCGGGGAGGGGCCTGGACCATCGACACATCCTGCGTGCTGGACGACCCAGCAGTGGGTTGGGGGATCTGGAGGATGCGACCATGGTGGGAAACCTACGGGGTAGTGGGCAAGTTCGACTTCCCACTCCTCACCTTGGGCTCTCTCCTCTGGCCCTTCGTTTCCTTCACAGAGTATTGGTTTTATCTGTACAGAAATGGTGTTGTTATCTGAGATGTGTGTACGCGCCCGTGTGCACTTCTGGGTGGACCCCACTGTCTGCCCCAGGACTTGGGGATGGGGCAAGGGAGTGGGAGAGCCTCTGGCTACATGAGCTTGTAAGTCAGATGACTTAATTTGGTAAGTGCGGTGCGGGCACACACCGCTCTCCGGGTAAACAGGCCCGTACATGGAGCTCTGTGCACACGCACCTCTCTTTGTGAAGGTGTACTGCCCGCTGGCACACGCACCTCTCTTTGTGAAGGTGTATGTTGCTGCCCGCTGATTGCGTTTTGCTCTGTGTGTGTGCATCTGGAGGGGTCTGCATGTCCACGTGTGTCTGTCTCTCTGGGTGTGCACATAGTCTAAGAGGTCTTTGTCGACTGGCCTGTCTATGTATACGTGCACGCTCACGCGTGGCTGCCTTTGCCTTTGGCCAGCATGGAATCTGTCTCTGGGCGTGGGTACCACTCCATCCGTGCACACATTGTGTGTGGATAGGAGAGATGACATCATTACAGGAGACGTATGTACGTGTGTGCCTTCGTGTCTGTGCCTGTCACTCTCTGTGGGTTCCTATGGGCCTCAGGGTGTGGATCCCAGTGCCTGCGTACGTGCACACATGTGTGCGTGTCTTTTCCATTTATGCCAAAACAGCAGGATGTGGTTTCCCCAGATCCTCTCCTTTGGATGGCAGCCAGGGTGATGTGATTTCATAAGACACCTGTTCTGTGCCCTTGCGCCAGCCCTGATGGACCCCCGGAGGCAGCTTCTTCTCCTCTCAGCCTGGTTTGTTCACGTATGACCAGTCGACAACCCATCCTCTTGAGGCAGCCATCCCATGAGCTATGGATCCCAGCTGTGTCCCTCTGACCAGGGTCGGGAAGGGACAGCTGAGACAGTTAGCAGGGGTAGTTGTTCTGTTGAAAAATGCCATCCAAGAAGAGCCCCCCCCCCATCCGATCTCTTTAGGTGTGCAGAATTCTGGGCCACATGCTGCACAGGGCCATCTTGGGGCAGGGGTGAGAGGTGTGGCACTTGCCCACCTTGGAGTCAGGAGCCAGGTGGCCACACGTGTGTGCACGTGCCGTAACTTGTGCACCATCCAGCAGCCCTGGGGGCCGAGGTTTGCAGTGAATGTCAGAGGCAGTCAGTGGGTGGCACAGAGCAGAGCTGTGTGAAGGGTGCTAGGACACAATTCCGGGCTGCCACTGGACGGACCCAGGCCTCCGATCAACATGCACCCCAGGCCTGCACAAGAGAGCAGTACTCAGTGGTGAGGGGGCCGGAAGGCATTTCCAGTGACCGTGCTGATGGGGAGACTGGGTCACCGAGTATCAGGCACCTCCTTGATCCATAGCAGCAGGCCCACCCCCTCCACCCCAGCACCCCATCTGGTCCTCGGACCCATTCCTGTCTGGCCCTTTCCTCTTCCCTTGGTGGTCACCCTCATTTCCCAGACAAGGAAACTGAAGCTTACAGCTAAGTGCTCAGAGGCAAATGTAACTGGCGCTGCATCCCAGGCCTCTGGACTCCAGGCCTCCATATTCCTCCTGCAGGGCACCCACTCCCTGTCTTCACCTCTCCAGGGAACCCAGACACATGTGAGGGTTGTTCGTGCATCTGTGAGTTCTAGGAAGAGGTCACATCAACCTGCCTTCCATTTCTTTCCCACTTTGTCACGCATACACACACACACACATCCCCAAATAACTCAGTGGACTAAAACGCTGAGCTCCCCAGCTCAGACACCACCCAAGGCTCCCTGCAGGCAGTAAGGTCAGATTCTCAGCACTCAGCACTCACCACAGAGCCGTCCAGCATTAGCACTGGCCCCTCCTTCTACCTGGGCTCCACCTGGACTCTTTCTGAATCTGCACTGCACTTCAGCCCCCCACCCCTGGCCTGGAATTTCCTTCCTCCTGTAAAATTTCACAGTTCGGGCTGTGAAACCTAACTGACTCCCTGCAGAGCATTAGCTGACCGCTGGCTCCTCTGCCACTCCAGAACACCTGGTTTATAATGCTTAGAGCCCTTAGCTGCTCTAGGAACCCAAGGGTGACCATGATGACTGAACTGCACCGCCCGCGTCCTGCGGTCTAACCTCAGTCGCTCCTGCTGCAGCGCGCAGCGGGAAGACGCTAAAGTCTACGGCAGCGGGGTG
>NW_006159986.1:3506515-3515344 GCF_000334495.1 Tupaia belangeri chinensis | reverse complement strand
CGCACCCGCCACCCACGGGCTGCTGGTGCCTCGTCGTGCCGGTTCCCGCTAGTGGCTGCTGTCGCCCAGTGGAGCCAAGGAGACCGCAGCCAGAGCGTCCACCGCCCAAGATGGTGGCTTCCGTGTCTCCGTGAGTGTGTGCGGGCGGTGCGGGGTGCCCGGGCTGGGCGGGGCGCCTCCTCTCGGAGTTTCAGGGAAAGGGGGGGACCACCCGGGGCTGGGAGCAGGAGGACGGGCGCAGGCCCTGTACCTCGGCAGTACCCACCCGAGGGCTCCTTCACAACGCGCCCCCCAGAGGAGGTTCCCCAACCTTCCAAGTCCCAACCCCAGGAGAAGGGGCCAGGGCGTCCAGGGGAGTCCCCGTTCCCCCAGGCTGCCAGAGGAGGGGTGTCTGTTCTTCCTGTGCTGAAAGCACGGACTCCTTTTAGTGGGGTCCAGAAGGAAGGGAACCTGGGAGGAAACCGATGTCCTCCATCCTGGGGTCACATCAATGCTGTGTTTGAAGCTGACACGTCGGAGACTGACCAACAGGGGCCCCCAAGTCGTGCTGGCTCTCATCTAGCCCTCCAGGTGTGACAGTGCACCCTCCTGCTCAGCCTGCCACAGCTGGCCCCCACAGCCCTGTGTATTTCCACGCACCCCCTCAGCAGCTTGGTTTCCTTAGACTGATGTGGAGGAATGTGATGGATTTTGACCTGGTTTTTCAGAGCAGTCCTGTCGGGCAGAACTTTCTAGATGATGTCAGTGTCCTCTATCTGCACAGTAATATAGCCACTGGCCACAGGTGGCTGTTGAGCACCAGACATGTGGCCAGCCTGAGCTGAATGTAAATGATTTAACTCTGATTAATTTAAATGACCACGTGGGGCTAATGGTTGCTGTCCAGGAATCTCCTCTGGGGGGTGTGTTGTGAAGGAGTCCTTGGGTGGCTCACACGGAGGCAAACGGTCCCATGCCCTACGTATCTACTCTGATTCTCTCACCAGAAACATTCTGGGTCATACTCATTTTACCCTGCAAAGTGGGGCAGCATAGCTAACTTCTGCATACAGAGAAAGGGTCTGACAAAATCCCAGAAGGACCTCGTTTTGGCCTTGCAAAACCTCCCCCCCACCCCCCATTCTGAGGTCCTTTGGGTGATAGGCTGGACAAAGTCATAGATTCATATGATCTTGAGAGGAAAGGATGTTGAAGACAGCTTTTTTTTTTTTTTTTGACATAGGGTGTATGTGTTTGAAGAGAGAGAGAGAGTGAGAAAGCACCCCCAGGGGAATGGCCCCACCACAATCCTTTCTCCTCCATTGTCCTCTTAAGATGTTGGATACACTCACACATGCACCTGGAGGGTGTTTCAAGTTGCCAGGTCAGACTCAGCTGTGGAGTCGGCCATGTGAGATCCAGCACCCTAACCACCTTAACCATGCCACCTGCTGGCCCCAAAAGGCAGCTGGCCCCAACAGGTGGGCTAGGACCAGCTCCAGTGATCTCTCTGCTTGAGAGCTTATTCTTCCTTATTCAATGCATACCTCACCCCAGTATGTCTTTAGAGAGATTTTTGCTCTAGGGCACATATGCTCACCAGAGAGAGAGAGAGAGAAAAGGCCAGAAATCACCCCCTAGAGAGGATAACCACACAACACTCCCTTCTCCATTCTTCTCTTGGGAATTTGGGCATGCACGCACACGGGCCCAGCATGAGTTTCAAGCCACTGGGTCCAGAACTCGAACCATGGTTGACCACGTGGGAGTCCAGCAGCATGACCACTACACCATCTGCTGGTCCCGCAACTTTTTTTTTTTTTTAATGAGAGAGGGAGAGAGCGTGAGGAGGAAGAAGAGAGATAGTCATGTGTTTTTGGTTGATGTCGTTAAATTTATTTCTTCTATGAGTAAGAGACAAAGAGAGAAGGAGCACCCCAGCAGGGTCTTGATGCCATGATCCGTCCCTAGCCTCAGCCACTCCGAATCATGGGCATGTGTGTGCCCACTGTCCTCAGGGAGGTCTCTGCACAGAGCCCTCTCATGTGGAATAGCCTTGCAGAACTTTGCGTTTTCCCACCAGGCCACCATCAAACCCCTTAAATAGGTATTCTATTTTAAAGATTTAACTGCATTTATTTATTCATTTACTTTTAATTTGAGAGATAGAGAGAGAGAAAGAGAAAGAGAGAGGGAGAAAGGGAACGAGCAAGCTGTCAGGTCCGGGACTCAAACCGTGATCTGCCATGTGAAGATCCAGTGTCTTGACCACCACACCACCTGTTAGCCCCCAAATAGGTATTTTTGATGAGATCTGATTGCAATTCCAGGCAGCTAGGACCACAGGTGCAAGCTACCATGCCTGGCCTGTTTAGGTTGGGCTGGGAATGGAATCTGAGTCTCCTGTGTGGACGCAGCCATTACATAGATGTGCACTCTCTCTTGCACCACCATGGCTGGACCCAGCCTCCACGTTTTATGGAGCACCTGCTAGGTCCAGGCACTGTTCCTGTCTCTGGGATCCAGACATGAAGAAGTTAATTACCTTCCCTGGCCTCAGGGCACTTGAATGAGAGAGACTGGGGGACGGGGGGTTGGTGTGAAGAACAGCTAAGCAGAAATAAGCAGATTTTAAACAATGGGGAGTGCAATGGGCAGTGACAGAAAAGAAGGGACTTCCTGAGAAAGCACATTAGAGAAGCCTCCTCTGAAGACGGGATGTTTAAGCTAAGCTCAGAGGGGAATCCGAGTGTTGGGAGGGCGAATGGGACCATTCTAGAAGAAGGGGCAACATGTGCGAAGGTCCTGGGGATGGGAACCTGGCACCCTGGAGAAGCAGAAAGATCAGTGTTGCTAGAAAGGAGCAGATGTGAGTGGCCACGGGAGAGCTCAGTAATGCCAGGCACTTGGCAGACCTCAAGAGGGATTTTGGTGCTGCCTTAGAGAAATGGGTGGTCACAGAAGAGTTTTACACAATTTTATTTTGGAGAGGTTTTTGCTATAGGGCATGTGCGCTTGCCAGAAAGACAGAGAAAGATAGATAGCGAGAAATCACCCCCTGGGGGGATGGCCACTCCACAATCTCTTCTCCTCCATTCTCCTCTCAGGATCTTGGACATGCACACACACATGCCCGGTGTGAGTTTAAGCCACCGGGTTGGGACTCGAACCGCAGTCAACTACATGGGAGTCCAGAGACACAGCTATCATGCCAACTGCTGGTCCCCACAATTTTTTTTAAATGTTTGGTATAAGTTGCATGTACTTGCTGGAGAGAGAGTGAGAGAGAGAGAGTGGGAAAGAGAAAAGCCCTCCTGGGTTGGGAGGAGTTGGCCACGCTGCAATCCCTTCTCCTCTACTCTTCTTTCAGGATGTGGGTATGCATACACATGTGCCTGGTGTACCTTTTAGGCTGCCAGGGTCAGAACTTGCTTCAGGACTCACACAGTTGGCCATGTGGGATCCGGTTGCCTTAACCGCCATGCTACCACCTGGCCCATATATTTTCAAAAGCTTCCTTTGGCTCAGAGAGGGGTAAGAGTAACCCAGAGTGCTATCAGGAAACAACTGCACCAGTGCAGACACTGCACGAGCCACCAGGCAGCAGTGTGGAGAGACAGGACAAGTTAGAAATAGGTTTTGGAGGGGGCTGACAGGTGGCTTGGTGGTTAAGGGTGCTGGATTCCCACATGGCCGACTGTGGTTCAAGTCCTGGACCTGGCAGCTTGCTTTCTCATTTTCCTTCTCTCTCTCACACACACACACACACACACACACACACATACACTCACACTCTGCCCCTCTCTGGTCAAATTTTAAAAGAGAGAGAGGGAGAAAATTAAATAAAATAATTCTTAAAAAAAAGAAAAAGAAAAGAAAAGAAAGAGGTTTTGGAGGTAGAATTAACAGAACTGTGAATAGAAAGGGTCCTAGATGGGAAAGAGAGTGGGGGTTTGAAAAGCGAGAGTACTTAGGTGAGAAGACGGGCCAGTTTCTGAACTGGCCATATTTGTAAGGACCAATCAAGAGTTCCGTGTAGATGATCCAGGAGGCAGCTGGAGGGAATGGCGTGGTGCCCCAGTTGGAGCTGTGTATTTTGGAGTGGTCTGCAAGACATTTCTGAACTCTTGGTCAGTTTGAGATTGGAAAAAGGAGGAGATACCTTCCAAAGGCTGAAGAGTGGCTGATGGGGAGGGAATTCAGGGGAAAACGAAGGGAAAAGAGGGTCCCGAGGAGAGGATGGTGAGCAGCACCCCTGCCACTCAGTCCAGAATGAAAGGGCCAAGGAGTTTGGCCCGGATCTGACAACAATGAATGGGCTGTTCCGGAAATTCTACTCATCCGTCCTTGTGTTATACACCCCGCCCCCACCCCAGTATGTGCCAGTTTCACACTGGGCACTAGGCCTGCCTGTCAAGTGTCAATTTAGAGCCATTGCCATCTCAGAGCATAGACAGTCAGAAATTCTTTCATGCAGTCAAGATAAATCCTCATTCTTTGAAACCAGCAGAACAGGGACTTAGGAATACAGAAATGAACATACACGAACTTGGCCTTCCAGGAACCAAGTGCAGAGATACATAGCGAATCCCTGCACTTACCACATTAGATTGCAAAGACTCACACCTTGGGGACTGTGGAAGACAAGCACACAGGTACCGGCCCAGCTTGGGGCTTCAACATGGCAGAGGGGATGCCTGAGCAGCTCTCAAGGAAGGAGTGGAATTAGCCAGGGAAAGAGAAGGGGTAGGACTTCCAGGCTCAGCAGATGAAGGCAAGGACAAGTGTAAACAGCTTGGTGCATGCGGGGAATGTCCAGACTTTGGAGCTGACCAAGCAGAGGGGAGTGGTCTAGGTGTACAGGGCTAGAGGGTGCTGCTAACTCTTGGTGAGGTGTGTAGACGCAGGCTAGGAGATACCACTGAAGAGGTGGAAGCAAAGGAGCACGTGGTTGGATTTGCTCTCTGGCTGAGAGCGGGCCGAGTTTGGGGGAAATGGCAGTACAGGGACAGAGGTGGCTGCAGCGATCCAGGCAAGACAGGGAGGGCTGACCGGGGTAGCTGGGGGCAGAGAGGTACTATGGTCCAGCACCTCAGCATGGCCTTCTGAGGCAGGAGGACAGGGGTTCTAATTCCGCTGTGGCTGGTTCCAGCTTGTGAGACCTGAGGCAAGTCACGGAGCCTTGTTTTCTTCCTCCACAAAAGAGGATAATACTGCCCATAGAGCAGTCTTGGTCTCCCAGTGGGATCGTTGCAAAGTACCTAGCACAGGGCCTGCTCAGCTCACACTCTGTAAGTGGTTGTTACTGCCATGGTTCTACTGGGCATGGCGAGGAGGGGGCTGGTTTGACAGGTAAGTAGGAGGTAGAGTTGGCAGGTGCAGGGCAAAGACTGAGTCACTCACCCCAGCCTTGGGTCTGGGGTGGTAGGAGAGTGAGAGAGACAGAGGCAACCAGTTTGCTGCCTTCAGTCTGGGGTCCAGCCTCCAGAGGAGCTCCCAGTTTTATACTACCCTTCCCAGAACCACACTAAGCGTGCACGCACGTATGTGTGTGTGTGTCTGTGTATGTGGAGGGAAAGGAGCTTCAGAGAAAACAAATCCAGGCCCCCAGTCCTGTGGCTGGGAAGCACAGCTTCACGCTGACTTCCTTCTGATGAAACAGGTGGCAATGGCCTGAAGGGACTAATCGGTTATCCTTTGGGCTGGAGCCAGGAGGTCTGAGCTTTAGTACTGGCTCAGCTACAAATTATTCATGGGTCCCGAGAACCACTGTCTGTCTCTGGGACTCAGTTTCCCCACCTATAGAGAGTGATGTATAGATGGTGCCAGCCTTTCCAGCTCTGAGTTCTGGGATGATTCCACAGAGGAAGCCAATCAATGGTTGAAGGAGACCCTGGAAGGGGTGAGGGGACCCCATTCTTCCCCTGCTTTGGAAAATATCCCATAGTCCTTTGCATGGCTCCACCCACTCCCAATAGCCCCTGCCCCATGAGGTCTAGTCCACTTCTCAGTGGGAGAGGACTCTGTGGACAACATGAGCCTTACCACCCACCCTAAACCACCCCACCACAGTGGACCCCCTAACACCTCTCCCTTTCTTTCATCCCCAGTCTCCCACCGGCAGAGCAGGACTAAACTTTCCAGGCTAAGTTAAACGGATGGTCCCTGTTAGCCTGGTGACGGCCTCCTGCTTCCCCACCAACACCCCCTGTCAAAGGAGGCACGTCTGTGTGTGGGGGAGGCAGGTGAACAAGAGCATTTGGGTGGGGGTTGGAGGTCCCCTGCTCTAAGAGCAGGCATGGTGCCACCGGGGAAGAAACCAGCTGGAGAGGCCTCCAACTCCAACAAGAAGTGCAAGCGTTACTTCAACGAGCACTGGAAACAGGAGTTTCCCTGGCTGGACTTTGACTATGAGCGGAAGCTGATGTTTTGCCTCGAGTGCCGCCAGGCCCTGGTGCGGAACAAGCACGGCAAGGCCGAGAATGCCTTCACCGTGGGCACCGACAACTTCCAGCGCCATGCTCTGCTGCGCCATGTCACCTCGGGAGCCCACCGCCAGGCTCTGGCTGCCAACCAGGGCCAGCCTCAGGGAGGAGGGATCTGCCCAGGCTTGGATGCCATCCCCCACTCCAGGGGTGTCAAGGTGGAGGTGGATCCAGCTAAAGTGGCCGTGCTGACCACCGTGTACTGCATGGCCAAGGAGGACCTGCCTGATGACCGCTGCTCTGCCCTGCTTGAGCTGCAGAAGTTCAACCTGTGCCAGGCGCTGCTGGGCACAGAGCACGGCGATTACTACAGCCCCCAGAGGGTGAGGGACATGCAGGTGGGTGGCAGCCCGAGGTGTGGGGAGGCCGGGGAGGGAGGACACCAAGCCATATGGGAAGAACCCAGCCTGCCAGGGCACTTCGTTCAGACCCTCACCCTTCAGAACACTGGGGGCTTTGTGCCCGGCACTGGGCCAGGTGCAGGGGTCCACAGTGAAGAGGGAAGACCAGGCGCTGTCCCCTTCTCACCACCTAGACCAGAGGTTACAAACGGGTGGCCTGGGGGCTTGACTGGCCCACAGATGTGTTTTATGGGTTTTCACCAAAACTCAAATTCGTTTCTGACTTTTAAAAAATCAAGGATGACATGCAAACATCTGGCTTTGTGACTTCTACTGAAAAAGCGAAGTCCCCTTCTGTCAGGGCAGGATGTGGTGGGGTCAGAGATCAGGGCAAGAGCTTGTCCCTTCTCCCCGTTCCCTTGGTTGACCCTGGCCCCTGCAAGCATGTCAGTTGCAGCTGTCCTAGGTACTAGCTGTGTGTGTCCTGGGGTGCAGGATGGGGGGTGGGCAGTCAGATCTCACCCTAAGGCTCAGTGACAACTAGTCAGAGCACATAGCTGGGCCCTTATGTAACTAGCTGGTCAGGAGTTGGAGGTAGAGGTTATCAGTTAATCCCTGAGCTGGAGAGTGGAGGGAAGCCCAACCAGGGCGATGCTATAGAAGAAACATGAAAAAACTAGCCTTCCTAGAGCCTGTTATGGTTCTCAAAGCACTTTTACATTTGTAAGCACAACAAAAATTTGCTTTTAATTCATAACAACCCTATGAGGAGACTGGGCGCAGGCAGTAGCCTGATTTCAGAGCTGAGAAACCGAGGCTGAGAAAGGTGAAGTGACTCGCCCCAGGTAGCATAGCCAGTAAGAGACAAAGCCAGGGTTAATCCCTCAGTCTGTCCCGGGCTCTGTCCACTACCCTACACTGCCTGCCTTCCTCTCCTAGGATAAGCCTAACCCTGTCCTCCCTCCCTTTCTCTCCCTGGCTGTCCCAGGTGGCCATTGCCAGTGTCTTGCAGACAGAGACTTGCCAGCGCCTGAAGGCATCCCCGTATGTGGGGCTGGTGTTGGACGAGACCAAGGACTGGCCTGAGTCCCACAGTCTGGCCCTGTTTGCCACTTCTGTGTCCCCCTGCGATGGCCAGCCTACCACCACCTTCCTGGGCAGTGTGGAGCTACAGGAGGGTGAGGCCATGGCTGGCCAGCTCCTTGACATCCTGCAGGCCTTCGGTGTATCTGCACCTAAGCTGGCCTGGCTCAGCTCCAGCCTTCCCAGTGATCGCCTGGGGCCTGTGGGTCCACAGCTCCGCGCCGCCTGCCCACTGCTCATGGAGCTGCACTGCCTCCCTGGCCGGACAGATCCTGAGCCCCCTGCCTACCTGGGTGAATATGAGAGCATACTGGATGCCCTGTTCCGCCTCCACAGTGGCCCTAGTTTCCACATGGTCCCCGAGCTCAGGGCAGCACTGGAACTAGCAGCTATTGACTTGGCCGTGCCTCGGCCAGTACCCTGGGCCTCTCTGCTGCCTGTGGTGGAAGCAGTGGCTGACGCCTGGCCTTGCCTGGTGCTCGCCCTGGAGGCTGCTGCCTCAGCCTCGCCCATGGCTGGGGTCCTGGCCCTAGCTCTGCGCCAGTTCACCTTTGTCGCCTTCACTCACCTGCTGCTGGACGCTCTGCCCTCGGTGCAGAAGCTGGCCCTTGTCGTGCAGCCAGAAGAGCCAGACTTGGCTTTGCTGCAACCCCTGGTGATGACGGCTGCGGCCTCTCTGCAAGCTCAACACCGCTCAGGTGGGGCCCGACTCCAGGGCTTCCTGAAGGAACTGGAATCTTCAGATCCCAACTGCTGCACCTACCGCGGTGTGGAGCTGATTGGCTACTCTGAGGCTGCGGTCCGGGGCTTGGAGCGGCTCCGGGGGGCTTTCCTGGACTCCATGAGAAGGGGGCTGCGGGACTCCTATCCCGGGCCCTCGCTGGACGCAGTGGCCGCCTTCGGCTCGCTCTTCGACTCCCCCCGCCACCCCGCCGCGCCCG
>NW_006159986.1:3492049-3506334 GCF_000334495.1 Tupaia belangeri chinensis | reverse complement strand
GGGACCGCGGGGCCTGCTTCGGCCCCGTGCTCCCCCCCCCGCCGCTACCCGCAGGCGCCAGAGGAACTCGACGTACATGGCGAGGGGGCGCTACGGGTGCTGCTGCGCGGGTTCGCACCAGCTGTGGTGCGCCAGCGCGCGCTGGGCGACTTCGAGCTCTTCAAGCGCGTGGTGTGCAGCCTAGGGCGGCTGGGCCCGAGGGCCCTGTGTGCCAAGTTGGCGTGCGAGCACTCCGAGCTGCACGAACTCTTCCCCGATTTTGCCACCCTCGCCGCCTTGGCTTTGGCGCTGCCAGCAGGCGCGGGCCTCCTGGACAAAGTCCGACGCAGTCGGGATCTGCGGTGGTGGGGACAGGGCAGGGCAGGGGAAGGCAGGGGGGGCCACGTGGTGAAGATTGCTGTGGATGGGCCCCCGATGCATGAGTTCGACTTTGCGCTGGCAGTGGAGTTCTTAGAGAGTGGGTGGCGAGAGCGGCTCCTGGGATCACAGCTCACCTGAGAGTGGCCTCCTTTTGCCAAAGCCAACCTGGGCCCTGGCCTCCCCAAGGGCCAAATGGGACTCTACCGTGCTGCTCCCATGCTGGCCTAACTGTGGCCTCTCTGGGGTCTGAGGCTTCCCATTGGCTTTCCTCTGCTTCCTCTGCTCTTTCCTGAGCTCTAACCAGCCCCCTTAGCTGGGGAGGAAAGGCCTGAGTGAGTGGACAGGGATGCTGGTGTTCCACCCCTAAATCGCTTCTGCCTTCTCTAAGTTTGGTGAGGAGTTGTTAGTCCCTTTCCCTTCTGGATTTGGGCCTAGTTTGGGCCCTAGCAAAGTTGGGGAGACTTGTTGAGAGTGATGGAAGACTGGGTCTTGAGAAGGATTGGTCTCATCTGGAGAGCAGATGACCACACTTTTTCTTTTAGACACACAATGTAGCACTCTCTCTGTGCACAAGCTCCCCGTACATGGGGCTGGTGTTGGACAAGTGTTCAAGGGCACAGTGGCTCAAGGGAGGTAGTGGTGCCCTCTTTCCCATCCCCACTCATAGGCTGCCTGCGGCTTTCCTGTGTATGCTCATGTACATGGATAGATATACTGATGAGTGTGAAATAAATCTATCCTCCCTTCTGTGTTAACACACAGAACCCTGAAAGGACTTCTATTGGCTTTACAGTGACTAGATCCAAGAAAGTCCTAATCAGACTAGATTTGCTTTTATTTTATTTTATTATTTTTTTTGAGAGTTTTTGCTATCGGGTGTGTGTGCTCCCCAGAAAGACAGAAAGCAAGAAATCACTCTCCAGGGGGCATGGCCATGCCGCAGTCCCTTCTCTTCCATTCTCCTCTTGAGAACTTGGGCAGGCACACACACACACACCGGGTGTGAATTTAAGCCACTGGGTCCAGGACTCGAACCCTGGTTGACTACACGGGAGTCTAGCGACATAGCCATTGTGCCAACTGCTGATCCCCAGACTGAATTTGTTTCTAATTGTTTTCTTCCTCAAAGTCTGGTTGCTGTCCAAATTCCAAGCCCTCCCCCACCCCTTGCCTCAGACCTTTAAGACCAAAGACTGCAAAACTATGGTGCTCTACCTGCTGCCTCTGAGGACCAGCCACAGGGCCTGCCCAGGGGTGCTTCAGGGGTTTGAGCTTCCTGGGGGACACGGTGGGGCTTCACCAGAGTAGGGGATGCATTTCTTCATTTTCCCACGAGTTCCCATTCCTCCATTAGCCCTTGCTGTGAGTGGTGTGGTCTGGAGGGCGGGAGGGGAAAGTAGAGAGTGAAGAGAGGGGGCTAGTCTTTTCGCAAGGCCTCTGGGTTTGGGTTTAATTCACAATAAAGTGGAAACCCACACATCAATGTGTCCATGGTGGTGTGCATGACGAGGACCCGCCCTGACTCCTCCATCCCCTGCCTTGGTTAGACTCCCCTTGGGGATTCATTTGAGCCATTATGCTGCCCCTGTAGGGGGCGGTAGAGTCATCCTGTGCTGGGAGATTTGAGCTGTGGCCTCCCTGCCTCTGCTTCTCCAGGTTCCGAGAGGAGGGCACAGAATGGGTTTATAACCCGAGGCTTGGCTGGTGCTACTTCATGAATATAGACGTGTGAGTTTCTACCCTGGCACCGAACCCAGGAAGCCCACCAGCCTTTTGCTTTGGCTCTGGAGGTAGGCGAGGACACTGTGGCTCTCCATTTCAGACCCTACCCTTCTTCCTCCTGCAGCAGGCCCGACCTCCAGCGCCCCCAGTCCCCTGCTGGCCTCCCTGCCCCTGCCCAGCCGGCCTCTGCAGCCCTCGCTGGACTTCAAGCACTTGCTCGCCTTCCACTTCAATGGTGCGGCCCCGCTCAGTCTCTTCCCCAACTTCAGCACGGTACGGGCTGGGCTGGCGGGAGGGGGCATGCAGCCAAGCTTGGGGTGGGCCTGGAAGGTTGGCTCGGAGGGGCAGTATCCCCTAGAGTCACTAGGTGTTCCCCGAATAGGAACCTTGAGCCCAGCTGGCTACTGAGGGAACCAGATGGTGTCGTCCCACCCCACCCCATTGTATCTTCTGGGCCTGTAGGATCTGTGGACTATAGGTTTCTCTTGAATTTTTGTACAAGGACTTCTGTCCGTGATCTGGGTAGTCTGTGTGCTATGGGGTGTGCCTTTCTGTTGTTTGTGTCTCTGTGAATCTTTGTGTTACATGGGGATGTGTGTGCTTGAGTAATTGTATGTAATTAACGCATGTGCCTGTGTATCTGAGGGATGTCTGTGTCCTATGTGTTCCGTGTGTGTGTGTGTGTGTGTGTGTGTGTGTGGTTTGGGTGACTGTGAGTTTGTCTGTGGTTGTGTGCCATTTGTGGGCTGGTGAGTATATTTGCTCTTCTGTACCTTTGTACGTACCTGTGAGCTCGTGTGCCATGTGTCTAGGGACTGTGTTCCCACGTGTGTATGTGTGTGAGTGATAAGTGCAGTGAGTGTGAATTGTACTTCACTACCTGAGATATAAGGAATCCCATTATTTTTTTAAAGAATTATTTATTTAAGGGACCAGCAGATGGTCTAATGGTAATGTTGCTGGACTTCCACGTAGTCGACTGCCGTTCAAGCCCCAGACCCAGCGGCTTAAAACTCACGCAGGGCCATGTGCGTGCATACCCAAGATCCCGAGGGGAGAATGGAGAAGGGATTGCGGCGTGGCCGTCCTCCTTTTGGGAGCGATTTCTTACCTTCTGTCTCTCTTTCTGTCTTTCTGGCAAGTGCATGTGTCCTATAGCAAAAATCTCTCAAAAATTATTATTTAATTTTATTTACTATTATTATTATTATTATTTTAATTTTATCCTGGCGGGGGGGTTGAGGAAGCAAGCCACCAGGTCTGGGACTCGAACCACAGTCAGCCCTGTGAAGCTCAGCGCTTTAACCACCACATCACCTACTCCCCCCATCAACTCTTTTTTAGTTCTGACAAAAAAAGTCTCAATCATGGATGAGGCCCACTCTATCCCAACATGATGGAGACAAATTCTGTCTCAGTCACCCTTAGGAGTCTCTTTCCTCCAGGCTCCCTGGAGTCTGAAATATTTGTGAGGGTCCTCTGGTTTTGAGTCCCCTCAGTGCCTTGCTGTTGTGCTCACTGTTCAAGGGCATGGCCTCTCAAGGGCAGGTTGTCCTCATTGCTGGGGGCTTGCAAGCTGCTCTCCTCTGCTGTCCTGCCCCTGAACGCCCCCAGCCTTGGGTGCTGTGGGGTTAGAGCTGCTTTGTTCTTGGGGAGTTTCTGCCACCACACCCTTTTCCCAGAGCCTCTGCTGTCTCCCCTTGGGAACTCTGGGAGTTTCAGACAGTTTCTGCTTTGGGCAAAATAACAGATAAATCCAGACAATATTAGCTTTGGGCACAGTAACATAGGCCCCTGAGAAAAGGCAGCATCAGGGCTTGGTCAGATAGGAGAAAAAAGTGACTTAAAATGAGGACAAGAAACAAACTAATTACTAACATTCAAGATTAATATTCCAAAGAAATGACCCTACTACTCAGGGACTCCTCAGGCCTCCCCCACCACTTGCCCCCTCCTGGCCCCCGTCCCCAGGCCTTGGCTCTCACTCTCTCCACAGAAGTCAGCAGGGGAGCCTCAGGCCTGATCAAATAGGACACTTCTTCCCCGGCCCACAGGGTGAGGCACAGAGGCTGGGTTATGGGAGAGGAACTCCCAAGCAAGGGATTCTTTGTCCCCTCCCTGTCTCTCCCTGGGCCCAATCCTAGGTCTCAATAGTTGTGATTTTTTTTTTTTTGCAAATGAGGGGGAGGGGAAAAAACAAACAAACAACAAAAGCCAAAAACCAGAGGAGCAGCAAGAGGCCAGCGTGATCACCAGAACATGGTCCTCCTTCTCAAGGCCACACCGGGTCTCCCTGGTCATCCCCTGGCCTCCAAGCAGAAGCCGGGCTGGCAGGTGAAGCCCGCTCGGGAAAGGCTTTTCCTGTCTAGCATCCACAGGCTGGGAAAGTTCTCCAAAGCCTGACCACTGCCCTCTGCCGCAGTCCTGGCATTTAATTTTGCCTCCCTCTTCCCAAGCCAACCCCAGAGTTATTATGCCCCTTCACAGATGGACCCCGTCCAGAAAGCAGTCATCAGTCACACGTTTGGGGTCCCCTCCCCTCTGAAGAAGAAGCTCTTCATTTCCTGTAACATCTGTCACCTGAGGTTCAACTCAGCGGTGAGAGGGAGCCTGGGGTGGAGCAAGTCTGGGGTGGGGCTGGGTGGGAGGAGGTTGGGTTCAGGGGTCTTTCTGGGGGGATACAGGAGGCACAGAGCTGTGGTCCATATTTTCCTTCCCTGGTTACTGAAAAGGGCCCCCTGGTCCTTTAACCATTCGGTCTTCTCTCCTTTAGCCTCCTCTGCCCCTTCCCTTAACTGCCCCCAAACTGCTGCTGCCCACCTCTACGCCCCAGGGTTCCATTTCACTCCCCTAGGCCTCTCACCTGTGTTCTGGATCCTTCTGAGTCCCAGGGGCCATCCTATCAGTGCTTGGTCTAGAGCTGAGTTCTTTGTTTGTTTGTTTGTTTGTTTTTGTTTTGCTATAGCGTACACTTGCCAGAGAAAGGGAAAGTGAGAAATCACTCTCCAGGGGACGACCACATCACGATCCCTTCTCCTCCAGTCTCTGCTTGGGTTTAATTCTTTTTAAACAATTATTTTTTTTTTTAAGTTTGTTTGTTTATTTAATTTGACCAGAGTGGGGGTAGAGAAGAGATAGAGAGAAAGCCACCAGGTCCGGAGCTTGAACCACAGTCAGCCATGTGGGAGTCCAACACCCTTAACCACCACGCCACCTGCCAGCCCCCTCTGCTGGATTTGGATTCATACACATGCCTGCTGTGATTTTCAAGCCGCTGTGTCTGGCACTTGAACTTCAAAGTCAGCCATGTGGGATCCATCACTTGCACCTCCATGCCACCTGCTGGCCCCGGAGTTTTTTTTTTTTTTTGGAGAGGTTTTTGCTATAGGGCGTGTGCGCTCGCCAGAAAGACAGAGAGACACAGAGAGAGAGAAAGCGAGAAATCACCCCCCAGGGGGGATGATCACACCACAATCCCTTCTCCTCCATTCTCCTCTTGGGATCTTGGACATGCATGCACAAGCGCCCGGGGTGAGTTCTAAGCCACTGGGTCCGGGATGTGAACTGTGGTGGATTACGTGGGAGTCCAGCGACATAGCCATTACACTAACTGCTGGTTCCCTGGCCCCGGAGTTCTTAAAGCCCCTGCCAGTTAACAGGATGTGCTCATGCCCCTCATCTTAATTAGTTCTCGTGCTACATCCCTGAGGTGGGTAGAGACAGACACTGCCTTCCACTTTTCAGATGAGGAAACAGCCTCAGACAGGGCAAGGTCTTACCTAAGGCCACCCGGCTGGTAAGTAGCAAGGTTGACACTTGAACCCAGGGCTGACTGACCCCACGCCCACATGCTTTCCGGTGCATCCTACTGCAGGCGGAGGAGGAGCCTCATTCTGGTCTCTCAGGGAAGGTTCACCTTCCATTCAGGCACCTGCAAGGTCCAGGCTACATGTCAGCAGAATCGCTGTGCTGAAAGGGCCCAGGGAGGGGCCACAGGGACTGTTTCCCCCACATCTGGAGGAGGTCAGCTAGGGGAGCAACAAGACTCTTGGTTTCAGGAGGGGAGACACTGGCTTGGGGGGGTTCCCTCCAGGCTCTCAGGTAACATGGCTCATGTGTGAGCTGGACAGCGAGGATTTGCTATCAGAGAGGGACCATGTCCTTTTCATGCCAGATCCCTGGCACAGCACCTGGCAGAGCAAATGCCCAATACCTGCTGAAAAAATGGACAAAGGGGAAGCAAGAGAGTGGCGTGGTGGTGAAGGCCTTGGACTCCCACATAGTAATCTGCAGTTCAAGTCCCGAACCCGATGGCTTGAAAAATCACACCAGGCACGTGTGTGTGCCCAAGGTCCCAGGAGGAGAATGGAAGAGAAGGACTGTAATGTGGCCATCCCTCTGAAGCATCATTTCTCATTTTACCTTTCACTCTCTCTCTAGTGAGCACACAAGCTCTGTGGCAAAAACAAAAACAAACAAACAAAAACTTTTAAAAACTTTAAGGGACCAGCAGATGGCATAATGGCTACGTCACTGAACTCCCATGTAATCGACTGCAGTTAGAGTCCCAGACCAAGTGGCTTAAACTCATGCCAGGCGTGTGTGCATGCATGCCAAAGATCCCGAGAGGAGAATGGAGGAGAAGGGATTGCAGTGTGGCCATCCCCTCTGGGGGGTGATTTCCTGCTTTCTGTCTCTGTCTCTCTCTGTCTTTCTGGTGAGTGCACATGCCCTATAGCAAAAACCTCTAAAAAAATACTTAAAACAAACAATCAAACAAGAGGTTAATGTTTGGGAGTGCATATACCCAAAGTGGGAGGATGGCTTTGTTCTCAATTTGTGCATTTATTTAGTTTATATTTAAAATGATTTATATAGTGAGCTGTGATTTTCAAAGCACTGAAAACAAAGAGAGAAGGAAAGTGAGAAAGCACCCTTCTTGAGAGATGGTCTCACCACAATCCCTTTTCAATCCCCCCTCAGGATTTGGGTCTCGCACACATGTGCAGGCACCTGGCATGTTTTTTCAAGCTACTGGATCCAGGTCTTGAACTGCGCACTCAGCCATGTGGCATCCAGCCACCTTAACCACCCCACCACAGGATGGCCCCATTTGTGTGTTCATAAACACTCACTCACTGAACACCTCTCTGGTGACTCGGGTTCCCATTTCATTCTGAACCCTAGAGGATGCCACAGAAGTTTATGAGAGAGGAAACTCATGCTCAGAGAGGTGATGTGACTCACCTAAAGGTGTACAGCTGGGGCCAGTCACTGGTGTGGTGGTTAAGGCAGCTGGATCCACATGGCTGGCTGCGCAGTTCGAGTCCCAGACACACCCGCTGCTCGTGCGTGCATGCCCAAAACCCTGAGAAGAGAATGGAGGAGAAGGGATTTCAGCATGGCCGTCCCCCTATGGGGGAGCTTTCTCACTTTCTCTCTGCCATACGCATTTGCCCTATAACAAACAATAACAAAAAAGATGCATAGCTAATAAGTGTCTAAGTCAGAATTAAAAGCCAGAGGCTGCTTGCCTTGGAGCTCACGTATGAGAACACGCTCTCTGTATACTTCAAGGTCATGTATGTGCTGTGATGATGACAATGACGACAATTTGCCCCATGTGTGGCCCAAACCCTGCCTCCCTTAGACATGCCCCGCCCCCCCCATGCTCACTCCAGCTCATGTCTGGGTGGGGCAGGTGAACTTAGCAAATGAATGGCGACTCCATGCCCTCCCCTCCCCAGAACCAGGCAGAAGCACATTATAAAGGCCACAAACATGCCAGAAAACTCAAGGCTGTTGAGGCTGCCAAGACCAAGCAGAGGCTGCAAACCCTGACCCGGGATGAGGCAGTGACATCTCCAACCTCGACTTCAGCTAGTGAAGACCCCGGAGAGTCACAGAGCAAAGGTCAGTCCTAACTGTCCTCCCGCACTCCCGCTCCGAGTCTGGTTTCAGAAGAGGGGTTGAGAGAGTTCCGCTTATTATTACTTTTCCTTGGGCTGGTGCATTCCCTACCTACAGGCAAAGACACACAAGTGTGCAGCTCAATGAATGTCCCCAGTCTGAACACACCCACTCAGGAAACATGTAAACAGCATCCCAGAAGCCTTCCTGAGGCCCCTCCCAGCCCCTACCTGACTATATTCGTTTCCTAGGACTGCCATAACAAATGAGTACAAACCAAGTGACTGAAAACAACCGAAATTAATTTTGCCACAGTTCTGGAGGTCAGAAGTCCAAAATCAAGGTGTCAACAGAGTTGGTTCCTTTTTGGAGGCTCAGAGGGGAGCCTGTTCCATGCCTCTCTCCTGGCAACCTCAGCATTCCAGGCTTGTAGATACATCATTCCAGCCTCTGCATCTGTCTTCACATGGTCTTTTTCTTTTTTTCTTGGAGTGGTTTTTGCTATAGAGTGTGTGCACTCACCAGAGAGAGAGAGAAAGACAGACTGAAATAAAGAAATCACCCCCAAGGAGGATGCCACACTGCAATCTCTTCTCCTCCATTCTCCTTATGGAATTTTGGGCATGCACACACACACACTCTGGGTATAAGTTTCAAGCCACCAGGTCCAGGACTTGAACCATGGTTGGCAATGTGGGAGTCCAGTGCCTTAACCACTTTGCCACCTTCTGGCCCCACATGATCTTCTCATGACACCAGCCATTGGATTAGTCTTGCCCTAATGCAGCATGACCTCATCTTAATGAAGTACATCTGCAAAGATCCCATTTCCCAGTAAGGTCACATTCTGAGGCTCCATATGGACTAACAATTTTTTTTTTTTTTAAAGACAGGGTCTTGGCCAGCCGCATTGCCTGGTGGTTAAGGAATTTGAGTCCCTCATGGCCAACCCCACAGTTTGAATCCCAGCCCCAGTGGATTGAAAAACACAGGGTGCCTAAGTATGCATGCCCCAAATCCCAATAGGATAGAGAAATGGAAAAGGGATGGCAGCATTGACTATATCCCATGGGAGGGGGGCTTTCTCCCTTTCCCTCTGTCTCTCTCTGCTGAGCACACACAACCTCTGGCAAATTAAAAAAAAGAAAGAAAGAAAGAAAAAAGACAGGCTCTCCATCTGTCATGATCATCTTGTCTTGCCTCAGCCTCCTACATCACAGGGGTTCCTTGCATACACCTTTAGGTTGGACCAAAAATCTAACCCAGGCCTTCCAAGTAGTCCGAGCCTATGGGACACAGTATCTCAGCAGCGCATAACATCACAGCCAGGCCAAACACAAATTGTGGGGGGTACTCTCCGGCCCTCTGGCAGGGTAACTACGACCCTGGCTTTTCTCAGCATGTCGGTTTCACCTGGTTTTGGTGAATCACAGAGTACATAGGTTTCTGTGTTTCATTTTCATTCATCTCTCATCAACATTTACTATCTTCTATTTCATCATGTTGCATTTAGCTGTAGTTTTGTGGGGTTTTTTTAAAGAATTATTTTACTTTAACTTTATTTATTATTATTTTCCAATTTGACCAGAGAGAGACACAGAGAGAGGGAAAGTGAGAAAGGAAGCCACCAGGTTCAGGACTCTAACCATGGCTGGCCATGTGGGAGTCCAGTGTCCTTAACCACCTGTCAGCACTAGCTATAGTTCTTTTCCATTGTTGTGTAGTACTCCATTGTGTGGACATACCGCCCTTTTAAAAAATCTATTGTTGATGGACATCTGGACAGTTTCCAGTTTTACGCTATTATGAACACATGCTATTATGCTCTAGGAATATCCTAGTACATTCTTCTTGGTGATTTCGCTTATTTAGTGGTTAGCAAGCAACTAGAATAGCAGAGTTGTGATAGCTATCCAACTTTATAATTTTAGATAGGGAGTCAATCTGAGACTCAGAGAGGCCTACATCCAGACAGTGAGTTGGAAGGAGAGGGACCTAGAATTCAGTGCTGGTCATTTCTACATCAGGGACCCTTCCTCTCTGCCATGCCAGCTCCACTACCAGTGCTTAAAATCATGATCTTGAGAATCCCCTTGGGCTGCACACTCTCATCCAATGCCTTTCTCCTCCCTCACAGTTCCTACGGCCTCTCCACTCCAGTTACCACTGACCCCAGACCTCACATCCAGGGAGCCAGCCCACTCGGACCTGGTGGATGCTGCCTCCTCTTCCTCTTCTTCTTCCTGCCCACCCTGCTCTCCAGAGCCTGGGAGAGAGGCACCAGGGCCTGAGCCAGCAGCGGCCGCTGTGGGAAGCGATGTGAGTGGGGAATGCAGGAGTGAGAAGGGACGCCTCTACTGCCCCACGTGTAAGGTGACAGTGAATTCGGCCTCCCAGCTTCTGGCCCACAACACAGGTCAGTGCCCCCCAGGAGCTGGAGTCTGGGGGGAGGCAGGAGCAGGGAGGCTGAGCCTCACCTGATGTAGGTAGCCTTGAGTTCCTGGACACTTTGCTCCTGGTGGGTGACAGAGGCCAGGTGCCCAGCTGGCACAGATGGCACATTGGGCAGGCGTTTCGGGGCCCTCCTGCTGATCCCTGAGTAGGGAGAGTTGGAAAGAGAAGTTAGAGGCATCAGAGCTGAAGGTCACTAATCCCGGGTCATTCCAGAGGAGACAGGAGACACCTCCTCCAGCTCCCCTTAGGTCAGACCAGAGATTAGAGCAAGAGGGAAAGTGGGCATGAGTGGAGGACATGAGGAGCTGGGACAACTCGGGGCGATGGGAGAGAACCCTCCCGTGACCAGAGGGCAGTGTGTGTGCAGAGGACAGCGAGCTGACCTAGCTTGGCCCTCGTAGCCCTCCTCTGTGCTGACAGAGGTCATCTTCCCTCCCTGCAGGGGCCAAGCACCGGTGGATGGTGGAAGGTCAGCGAGGGGCTCCCCGCAAGGGCCGAGGCCGCCCAGCGCCCCGGGGAGGGGCTGGGCCCAAGGCCAAGAGAGGGACAGGAGGTCGAGGGGGCCGACAGGGGCCCAGTCCCCCTTTCCACTGTGCTCTCTGCCAGCTCCAGGTCAACTCAGAGACCCAGCTCAAGCAGGTGGGAGATGACAGCCTGGGGTGGGGGTGTGGGAGTAGACTGCAGGGGAGGAGAGGGTGTGGAAGACAGGAGGGAGAACAGAGTGGGGAGGGGGTGGGGAGCTGGAGGAAGGGGATGGGGCTGGCAGCTGGGAGGCGGGCTCCTGTGGGCAAAAGCCGAGTCTCCCCTTCCCTCCCTACCCCTTGTGAATGCCTACTGAGTGCACCAAATGCTTCAGCTGTGGGAGAGGAAGAGACAGTCAAGGATGACAGAGTAGTACGGGGGTCCTTGTGCTTCCTCATCTTGTTCCCAGTCTGTCTGTCTATCCATCAGCACATGAGCAGCAGGAGGCACAAAGATCGCCTGGCCGGGAAGCCCTCCAAGCCCGCCAGCCAGCACAGCAAGCTGCAGAAGCATGCAGCTCTGGCTGTGAGCATCCTCAAGGTATCTGTTTCCAGGCAACAGAGCTGGAAGCTGGGTCAAGAGGGGAGAGAGCAGGCCGGAAGGGAAGGCCTACTGGGGGCTTGGGTAGGGCAGGAAGGTGGCTACTGCTCTGAAGCCTGGAAAGAACTGGGATTGGGGTTTTGGCTGTCTTGGGCTCTGCCCAGAGGAATTTCCGGGGAGGAAGGATGGGGTAGTAACCTTAGGGGCAGGAGTGAGGGGTGGGCGTTCATCTCCTAGAGACCATCTCTCTCTCCCACCCCCATATCCTCCTCCTCTCTCCCTTCCCAAGATTCTCCCCTCTCTGGGCAGGAAGACAGGTGGTTCCAAAAGCCCTTTGGAATGAATGTTTGGGGGTGGGAAGGGAGGAGGACTGAGGCTTGGAATTCCAAAAGGCACGTTTTTCCTGCAGTAAGAAGCCTGGAGCAGGACTTTCTGGCTCAGGGCCTGTGTTCACTGTCTTTTCCTTGTAGTCTAAGCTGGCCTTGCAGAAGCAACTCACCAAGACGCTGACAGCCCGCTTCCTGCCCAGCCCACTCCCCACTGCAGCTGCTGCCATCTGTGCCCTGCCGGGGCCCCTGGCCCTCCGACCCGCCCCCACAGCAGCCACTACCCTCTTCCCAGCTCCCATCCTGGGCCCAGCTCTGTTCCGTGCCTCAGCAGGGGCTGTCCGTCCTGCCACAGGACCCATTGTCTTTGCTCCCTATTAGCCCTCACGGGGAGGCCAGGGCTGATCTTCCAGCAGCACTGTCCCCTCTCATCCTCAAGATGCCCCCTCCCCATTTCCTACATCCCACAGGGACGGACTTTTTTACAGTCTAGGGGTTCCTGCTCACTCTGGAAGAGCTGAGCTATTTTTAAGGCAACTGCCCTTCATTCCCTGTGGCACTGGATTCACCCAGTACCCACCCCGATCCCAGGACCGTCTCCCCTGCCTTTCCTGGGCTCCCAGGGTTAGTCCTAGGCTCCCCTGCATTTCCCAGCCTGATTAATCCTAAAGATCTATGCAAAATCCCAATCCCAGTGGTGCTCTGTTTCCCCAAGACCCACACCTACCTGGCTATCCCTAGGCTGTCAGCTTCCAAAAGCAGCCTGTCCTAGCCTGGGGCAGGCTATGGCCTCTGCTCCCATGCTCACCAGATTCTCTGCCGTCACTGTAGATCAGCACTCAGAGGACATAGAGAAACGGGACCTAAGAATCCCTTGATCAACAGTGCAAAGGTGGGGTAGGGCCAAGGGGTAGGAGGCTGGGGCTGAAAGCCCTTGGAGGCCTCACGTGCCTCCATGAGACGGGCTGAGGATAGGGGTGGTGAGGGTGAGGTTCTGGCTGGGCCTAGTTTTAAGAAAGGAAGTGACCCACCCCACAAATGCACTTCCTTCTTAGCCTTTCACTAATTCCTCCTGAGCTGCAGCTCTTATGCAGGTGGACACCAAATCTCCCCAGGGCTCCCAAAAGAGCTTTCTGGACAGCCCCTACCCCAAACTGGTCCCAGTGCTCAAGTCAACCTTCCCTCCTCCCAGCCAGCCCCATGCTGTGACACTGAGTGCTGGGAAACACTCTCAAGACCCATTTCCACGCTGTCAAAGTCAGTGTCACCAACTCCACCCCACCCAGCACCGCCCCTCACTCCACAACCTGGGACTTTGCCAGTATGCACCTTATCTTTTTTCTTAAAGATATTTCCAATGGGAGAACAAGACAAAGGGGGTGGGGGGACACATTTTGATAACAGCAGATGTGGTTTTATTGTGTCCAGTCAATCAATAAATGAACTTTGAGCCCCAGCCTGTTCATGCCCTAATTCTCCTTGCCCTGCCCTGGGCACTTGTCCCTGCTCACCTCTCGTGGGGAGAAGGGCGTGTGCGGAGGCTGCCTGGCTGTAGTGTCTTATCTACACTAGGTGTGCACGTCAGAAGCACAAGAGGGCACAGGAAGTTGTGGGTTATAAGCTCACTTTAGAGCACGTCTGAGTGTGTAACCACTCTTCTGAGCCCCGACAGGAGACCTGTCAGCTCCTGAGAAGCTGCTACTGGTTTGCCTTGTTCTGTTCAGGCATCTGAGGTAAGAAGGAAGGGCTAAAGGAGCACCTTGTCCAGCCCTGACCATGGCAGCAGGCATATAAATACAGGTAACATAAATATTAGTCCGGCTATTTGCTGAAAACCACCACAGGAAGGGATGAAGACCAATCCCCACCAGCAGAAGTTCACCTTTGGGCACTGAGCAGCCATTATGACAACTGAGGGTGGACAGTGCACTCCCGCTCCCTGGTATTTGCAGGAAGAGATGGGTCCCAGCCTCCAGGGCTGGAAGGCATAGCACCTTGAAGAGGGGGAAGCAAGGGGTATAGTCACAGACTGCCCAAAGCCATGGGCTTTAGAAACTGATAGAGCTGGAAAGGATCTAGATCTTCTAAGCAACTCCCATCAACATACAGATGAGAAAACGGATGCCCAGAAAGAGGGGAAAGGCCTTGCTAGGTCATGAAGTCAGGTGACTCCCAGCCCAGCTGTCATTCCATTCTACCTCAGCCAATGAGGCCCAGCTGCTCCCTGAACAGGAAGAGGGAGTGAAACAACTGGGGAGGAAGGGTTAAAACAGAAAATTCCACTCCCAGGAGGCTAGCTTCTTCCAGCCAAGGAAAGGACAGGAGAAAGGTCAGGGAGAGGGATGAGGAGACACCTCTCATGGCAGCAGACACACACGTTTGCAGGTGTGCACGTCTCCATGCACCCATGCACGATGCCTGGACACCCTTAGAGTCCAGGCTCGTGCCGTA
>NW_006159986.1:3487085-3491174 GCF_000334495.1 Tupaia belangeri chinensis | reverse complement strand
GAGTGTGTGTGTGAGGCTGGCAGGAAGCCCAGTGGGGAGGGATCCTTATAATCAAAACTGAATCCCAGTCTGGGCACTTCTGCGTGGTAGCTCTGCTTCCTGCGTGGGGCAGATGGGAGGGATACCGACCCACAATGTCCCCAGGTGACAATAGAGCAGATATGATGAAAGCTGGGAGGAAAGGGGGGTGGGCAGTGGAAGTGGGGGCAGTAAAGAAGAGGGGGCACTTTAAGTTGAAAAGGAGCAGCGTGGCTAGGGCCTGGTCAGCCTGGCAGGTTGGCCTAGTGCAGAGCGCCCCCTGCTGACTGGGTAGGACAGCTTGTCTACCACCACCCTTGCCTTCAAAAATTCCAGAGCCCAGAGCTGGAATGGCTTGGGAGGGGCGATTTAAGAAGGAATGGCACCTCTTCAGCCATCCAAGGAGCCGCTTCCTTTGTTCTTGCGGCTGAGGGGGAAGGCAGACTTGCTCTGGGGCTGGGTCATCTTGCTGGCCAGGTAGACAAAGGGCTCCAGGAGGGAGCGGCGGTCAGCTACTGAGACCTCCCACAGCTTCACCTTCTCTGACTTGGCCCAATGCTGGGCCACGTCTGGGTCCACACGCCGCTGCTCCTGTAGGTCACACTTGTTGCCAAGGACTACAATGGTGACCTGTGAAGACGGACAGAGTAGAGGCCTGTGGGTGGATATATCATGGACCCTGGGAATAGGTAGGGGGCTGGCACCACTGGAGTTATATAAGAGGACAGTCTCAATGGTCCGTGTCCCCCTTTTTCCTACACTAGAAATCACTGACTGGGGAAGGAGATGGTTACTTTTTCTTCTATTCAAATTCTGGCCTCCACCTGGCCCGCCCTCCAGGAGTTCCATCACAAGCCCTGAATCACCATGTGTGCTTGTTATTAGCAGTTATTAGTTGTTTCTGAAAAAACAACTGGTGAGGAAGCCCTCTCCAGGATGCCTGTTGCTTAGAGGAGGATTCTGGAGAACGGAAGAACCTCATACTAAGAGCACAGAACCATCATGGGGTGAAAAGCTAGCGAGGGTTTCATGCATTAGATCAGGGACCCCTTAAATCAAAGAGCAACTAATGGTTGAGCTGCCTCAACATGTGGCCATCTCTGAGGGTGACCCTGTACTGGCCTTTACCCGCCTCCTGCTCCTCATCCAGCTCCAGGCAAATGAGTGGAACACAGAGCCATGCCAGGTCTCCCAAAGCCTACCCAGGGCCTGTGCGCTCTCACTGTTGGGAGTCCAGTCACGCACCTCCTTCTTGTCCTTGGATTTGTCAATCTCTTTCTTAAGCAGCTCCACACGCTGAAAAGATTCTCGGCTGTCCGTGCTGTAGACCAGAACATAGCCATCGGTGCAGGAGAAGCAGTGCCGGGGCAGTTCGGCCCCATCTCGGAGTCCCCTGGTATCGTAGAAACGCACCTGTTCCCGTACACCCCGGTCTGTCTCAATGGAGCCCACATAGATGTCCTCCTGTGTCTCAATCATCTCAGAACCTGAGATAAAATAAGAAAACTTGTTTAAAGTAGGGATGAGATGGGAAATATGAGATTAGGACAAACTAACAGGCTGACCAGATAAGAGAAATAAACATGGGGGCTGAGGATAGGACACCAGAGGCTTGAGTCTGGCAGGATGGAATGGTTTGGAAGAGCAGACAACGCTCTCATGCTAACACCATGCTAAGTAAAAGTGGGGTTTGGGAGCTTCTCTTCCCTATCTCAAATACTGCTTTCCTCCCTCCAGATCCCTAACTGGTCATAGACTTGGGGGTTACAATGTAAGTTTCACTATGTGTGATGCAAACCACCAGAAGCAGCTTTTAGTCTTCGCATATGATCAAATCCTGGTCCTTGTTCTCCAGGTTTCCCCACCATTCCCCCACCTCAAACAGTACTTACCCACCACATGGTTCCCATACAGAAGTTGTTCCAGGATTGAAGTTTTGCCCACCGAGGCCTGGCCGCACACGACCACTTTGCAGCTTTTCCCCATGCTTAGCCTTTAACCTTGGGCAAGGGTGAGGTAAGGGAAGACAGGATCAAAACAGGGGGCAGACCTCTCATAACTGAGGGCCCAACTTCTGAGCTGCACGTGGAACCTCAGGGACTCAGCGCCATCCCTCTTACAAGCAGGGTACATTAAAATGATGTCTGTCCACTACTGGACAGTGAGCTGTATTTCATTCATTTTTCTTATCCCCAGTGCTTAGCCAGTACCTGGCACAGAGTGGGTGCTCAGTAAATGTCCAGGGAGAGGAAAGTCACTGGTTAAAAGAACCATTGGCCAGGTTCCTTTCTATGCACAAGATGTGGACAGTATCAATTACTGAAAGGAGCTTGGGCCAGTTTCCTCTTTTTAACCATGACTCCATGGAGAAATAACTAGGTATAAGGCGGCTGGATCCCACATTAACACTGAACATTTGAGTCTTGGACCCCACTGCTTGAAAGACAAAGACACGCGAGGCTTGAGTGCTTGTGTATGTGTGCCCAAAATCCGAAGAGAAAAGGGATTGGGATGTGATCACTCCCTCCTGCGGGGTGCTTTCTCACTCTCTTTCTTCCCTTCTCTCTGACGAGTGCACATGCCCTACTGCAATAATAATAATAATGGAAAGGCAGGGATAATACTTTGTGTGGACATGCCTTAATCCATCTGCTCCTTGGGGAGACAAAACAAATAAGAGGATACTTTGCTTTCGCTATGACTTATCTGGACAACGATCAATTTCCTTTGCTCTCCACTCAAATCCATGGCTAAGATGAAGATCAGACAAAAAAGAAATGAAAGAATCTAAAGAAAAAAGACTTCGGAAATAAAAATGTTTGCTGCCTTTGCGCTGAAAGACCCAGAAAAGAAGGCCCAGACACAGAAACCCTTTCTCTACACAGACTCCCCAAGCGCTCCAAAGATTCGCCAGGAGAGCAGAAATTCAGAGGCCACGCCCAAAGAGGGGCTCAAAACAAAAACTCCTCCAGGGGACAGGTCCAGACACAGTCCCCCTCCCCACACAGTGAGCCCTGCAGTTAAGAGAGAGCCCCAGACAGACTGACAGAGGGGCCTCCGCCATAGATTTCCCCAGGAGGGAACACCCAGAAGGAATCGGAGGCAGACATCTGCCACCTAAAGCGCCCCGCACGCGCAAGCCGATCCCGGCGCCCAACAGGTCCGTACCTCCCCGTGCCCCAGCCGCACCCCAGGCAGGCTCCTCGGAGCACGCGGGGAACGACGAGGGGAAGCTCCCCTGCACCTCTCCGGCCGTTCTAGGCTCCGCCGAGCCCCGCCCCCACCGGACGCCCGCCCTCTACCTTCCGTCGGGCAAGACGAGTTCCGGTGGCAGAGAGCGGACGCCGGTCACACAGCGCCCCCAGAGGCCGGCGGGAGAGTGAAGGCCTGCGCCAGGCCTGGTTGTGTTCAGGAGCACAAGGTTCTAGGATCCCTGCAAACCCGCTAATGTTCGTGTCTCCCTTCCTTAATGTTCTCCCTCTAAAGGCTATCATAGTACAGCAAAGCTTCGTTTGCGCAATCATTTGCTCATCAAATGTTGGCAGAGCACCTATTCTGTGTCAGGTGCTGGGCCACGGGCAGAGGAAAAAGCGAAGTTAGACTCAGTGGCTGCCCCTCAGAACCTCACCTAGAGCAGCTAGATGTCTAAACCAACAATTATAGTACAGCATGGTGAGTACTATCATAGAGGAGCCGTGGGGGCACAGTAAAGAGATGTTTAACATGGGAACAGCAGGCATCCTGTTGAACTTCCTAGAGGTCACATATCTATGTGGGTAGAACTTTGAAGGATTTGGGACCAGGGGATGTTCTAGGGTGGAAGAAACATGGCAAGAGTAATGGCATTTTATAAATACTTAGGTTTAATATCGATGGTAGAAATGAGCCAAGTAGGGCAGCCTAGTGGTTAAGTGAGCTGGATCCTACATGACCAATGGCAGTTTGAATCCCAGTCTTAGGTGTGCATATATGTTTGCAAGAATGGAAAAACAGAAGAGAAGGAATGGCAGCATGACCACACCCTATTGGTGGATGCTTTCTCCCGCTCTCTGGCAAGCACATGCGATTAAA
>NW_006159986.1:3476491-3485919 GCF_000334495.1 Tupaia belangeri chinensis | reverse complement strand
AAAAAAAAAAAAAAAAAAAAAAAAAAAAAAAAAAAGTACCAAGTATTGACAAAGATGTAGAGAAAATTGGAACCCTCTGTATTGCTTGTAAGAATGTAAAATAAGGAAATGAGCCAAGTAGGGCAGCCTAGTGGTTAAGTGAGCTGGATCCTACATGACCAATGGCAGTTTGAATCCCAGTCTTAGGTGTGCATATATGTTTGCAAGAATGGAAAAACAGAAGAGAAGGAATAGCAGCATGACCACACCCTATTGGTGGATGTTTTCTCCCTCTCTCTGGCAAGCACATGCGATTAAAAAAAAGAGAGACACGGAGAGAGAAAGAAGGTAGCCACATAATCCAAGACCTGTGGGGTAGACCAAGGAGATTGAAATGATGGTAATAGAAAGCTGTTGATACTGTTTTATGGCAGTGAAGTGACATGATCAGTTTTTGCTTTTACTTATTTTTTTTACAGTGAAGTGACATGATCAGTTTTTGCTTTTATTTATTTTTTTTAAAAGAATTTTTAAACTTTATTTATTTATTTAATTTGACCAGAGAGGGACTGGCGGGGGGGAGTGAGAAAACAAGCCTCCAAGTCTAGGACATGAACCACGGTCGACCGTATGGGAGTCTAGTACCTTTAACTACCATGCCACTTGCCAGCCCCCAGTTTTTGCTTTTAAGGTTACGTTGGTAGAAGAGCAAAGACTGGAGAGAGATGAGTCTGAGGGCCAATTAGGAGACTATTGTAAGTATTTCAAGATTTTTTTTGTTTGCTTAGAATTATTTTATTTGTTTGTTTAGAATTATTTTATTTTATTTTATTTATTATTATTTTTTAATTTGACCAGAGAGAGACTGGGGTGGGGGGGAGTGAGAAAGCAAGCCACCAGGTCTGGGACTTGAACCAGTTGGCAACATGGAAGCCCAGCACCTTTAACCACCATGCCACCTGCCAGCCCCAGTATTCCAAATTAAAAAAATAAAATGCTGAGGAGAGAGACAGTGGTGCAGCAATGAGCACACTGCTCAGAGAGCCTGCATGGAAAGGGCCCCAGTTAGGTCCACAGAGCTCCCTGGTTTGCCAGGCACAGGCCTGCCCATGATCTGGCTGGCTGAAGACTGGGGTAAAATTGAGATGGCAGGAATCTGGGTGTTCTTGCTCTCTCTCACTTCCTCTACTCATGGACAATACAAATGAAAAAATGATGAGAGCCTGAATTAGAATGGAAAGAAGACATTGCAGATTTCAGAGAAACTTGGTAGGAGAATCAACAGGACTTGGTGATAAATTGGAAGTCAGGAGTAAGAAAGAGAAAGGAGTAATACTTCGCATCTTAATTTTTATTTTTTAGGTTTTGTGCTTGCTGGAGAGACAGAGAGATGGTGAGAGGGAAAATGGCACGCGCGTGCACACACACACACACACAGTGTCAGTTTCAAGCCACCAGGTCTGGGAATCAGACCACACTTGGCCATGTGGGAGTCCAGTGCCTTCACCACCACACCACCTGCTGGCTTCTTCTCTTTCTTTTTAGTGACCAGGTGAATGGTTAAGTCCCTTCGACAAGATAAGGAATTCAAGAGATACTCAAGTATAGCATTCGTTTTTTTCTGTTGAGGTGTGGGAGAGAATAGAAAGTTCAATTTAAATGTGGCAAGCCATGGGGATTTGTGAAACATCCAAGAAATATCCAGTAAATGGTTAATTAACAGGTGTGGAATTTAGACAAAAAGTCTGGGCTAGAGATATCAAGAATCCAGTCGTCAACAAATGAAAGCTGTGGGAATAAATGAATTGGCTTAAATACAGTGTACAAAAGGTGGGAAGATGGTCAAAGTTCCTCTGAGCTTTAATCTATAACCTCGAATCTCCCCAGTTTAACTTCAGAAGGCCCCCACTCAGTTTAGTTCAACCCGTCAAACATTATTGGTTGGGGTGAGCGAAGTATGACAGATGATTTAACTGTGCTGTGTCCTTGTCCTCTGCGTTCCTGTTGCAGGTGCGTTCAGCAAGACAAGCGTGCTGACAGGGAGTTTATGGGAGAGCTGGGAGTGCTGGGGACACAGGAGCAGGGACCTCACCCGGTGAGCTGCCTTATAAACTCCAGGGCAGGGTCTGGAGCGTCATGTCCTGTCAGTCTCTCCAGGCTTAATGCTGAGATGGCACTCCCAGGCGGTTCACATGAAAGCAGCCTCGTAAAAGGGCGAGCGTCATTGGGGTGATGAACCAGTCGGTGCTTGGAGGTCGGGGGCGATGAAAGGCGAGGGGTGAAGACGCCCTGCGTTCCCCTAGCTTGGTTGGGCAGGGCTTCCAAGGACCGATGAAAGCTCGAGAAACTGGGCCCAAAGTGTCTCTCTAGCCTTTCCCAGGAGGAAGCAGAGACACACTCCAAGGTTGGGAAGGAAGAGGTGGGGGATCTTCCCCTCCAGAGTTTTGGATCATCAGGACCCCACCCAACTCAGACTCCTCGGAGCCTTACAGGAGACGCTCTAGGATTGGGAGTTGCTATGGCAACGAGGCTCTCAGCATACTGAGAAAAACCAAGGCCTAAAGAGGCGACACCCTTCTGTACCCTTTTTCTACACACGGGTAAAGTGGCGCCCCCTACCCACAGGAACCGTCTCTGGGCCCCTGCCCAGGCGCGGAGACCACCGTGGACCTCCGGAGGCGGGAGGCCGCTCTGGCCCCATGCGGAACCTCTCGCTGGTAGACGGGCCCGAGGGAGCCCCTCTGGGCGCGGCGCCGCTGAGCTGCTCTATGCTCCGACCGGAAGTGCTCTTCACCGCCTGCCTCCCACCCGGCTCTTTGGTCCCGGCGGTAAGATGGCGGCTGCCGCGGAGTGCGATGTGGTAATGGCGGCGACCGAGCCTGAGCTGCTAGACGACGAAGAGGCAAAGAGGTAACTGGTAGCAGAGTAGTGGAGGCGCCGAGCTCCAGCTCCGTGGCTCAGGGAAGCCCGTCCCTGCCATGATGCAGCCCCTAGCTGTTGAGGCGATGCCCCGCCCTCCGCGAGCCCCCCCAAGTCTGAGACCAAGTCCGGATGGACCCCCTGAAGGGGCCCTCTCGGGGGGTCGGCCTTCCCCTCCCGCTTCCGCCTGGCGAGGGGGCTGAGGCACGGCCCGGTTCTGCAGCTTAGAGGAAGGTCGTCCTCATTGTGGAGGCCGGGGCGCGGAGAGGGCTCTCAGAGGGCTGTTGCGGGTGGGGGAGGTGGCGCGGCGTGGATGACGACTTTCTAACATCGCCCCCGACCCCCGCCTCCTCCTGTGAACTTCTGCATTGTTGTCTGTCAGCACTGGACGCTCGGAAGTCTTTGCTCGCCTCACCCCCTTTTCCCCAGTAATGATACCCCGGCGATCGCTAGTCTGGGTCCGAGGCGATTGTGAGTCTCCGTTATTGACTTGGTCGCCCCCCGGTTATCCCAGAAGTCGGAAATGATAAAGCAGGAACTGTGAGGGGCTTGTCTCATGCTCTACACGTCAGACTCCCCCTCCCCCAATCTTCCTTCCAGAAATGTTTCTTAAGTTAAAGAAAGAGAGCGACTGTTCGGGGTCTCTTGGCGCTGCCGGGCAGCCGCAGAGGCTCGAGATCGCCAGGCTGGACTAGCCAAGGGAGCTGCTGAGTGAGTGGTTTTCGAGAACGCTCTGGATTCTGGCAGCAGCGAAGGCAGGTTGCTGGAAGAGAGGTTGGAACACAGCTGTGGGTAGTTCATGGTCGTCCTAGTCCTAAAGCAGAATTGACGAAAGGTTCTGGAAATTGGGAGCCCTTTCCTTATCACCTGCAGGTTAATCTGGTCCTTTAGTTCAGAATTTACTGTAGTGCACTTAGCCTCCCTCCCACATATTTCGTGTCTTTGTACCAAGCTGGCTACATCTCAGTTTGGGTAAACTGAGATGATGATAGAGAATTACTTCATGAAATCAGGACTCAGATTATTTTTTAAATGTCCAACATAGAAACATAAGAGGTACTCAGTGAAGTGCAATGAATAGTTACCAAGTTTGAGCGTACTTAGCACAGTCAGACTGAAGTTCCAGACCTGTTGTGAGCCAATGGCATGACAAGGTGTCATAGGTCCCAGGAATATCAGAAGACGCAGGAAACCTGCCTGTACATTGAAGAACAGAGTCCAGTCTCTTTCTGTTCTTAGTTTTGAATTTTCATGATGTTCCTCTTTCTTTCCAGGTAGCATCATCAGTTTATATAAATACATCATTAAGGAATTGCAAAGTGGGAAACAAAATTCTTCCCAACAGAGCTTAAATTAATTGTAGGGATTTACCTTCCCTATACTTGGAAAGACTTTGTACTTGTTACAAATAGGGACTTTGGCCATATGTAATTTCATTATTATTTTATTTCTTGAGAGATGGGGGGGAACCCCCAACAGTGTTCTAATGATCAGAATACACCCACCCTCTCAGCTGGCCTGGATCTGGACACATATGCATGCACTTGGTGTGCTTAGGGCAGTCCAAGACCTCTCCCATGTGGGTCCAGTGGTGTTACTGCTGGACATGGCCCCAACCATATGTAATTTTAAAAACTCTTTGTTCTCAGTGCAAACGTCTGATGTACAGAGTATCCCTAATTTGTTTTTCACTTCCGAGTTGCCTATCTAAAGCAAATACTTAAAAAACACCCAGAACCTTAAAAGATATTCTATTATAAAATTGTAGTTGGTGGACACAAAAGTTTTTTAAGAAATGTAAAAGAGGCAGTACTGGCATGTGGCCACATCACCCAAACATAGTACTTGGTAGTAATATACCAGAATAAGGAAAGATGTTGACTTCATTAACTGCCTTATGTCCAGGAACTTAAGACGTCACTGACAGTAAAATACACAGTTGTTGTTTTATCTGTTACTAAGAAAATACATCTGCAAATTAGAATGCGTTATTAGTGATGCATGATATGTGTATTTATATAGAGCTCTTTTAGATGTAATAAAATGGAGGTGTCTATTATATATACCACTTCTGTGCACAAGTCAAAGGAAAAAAGGAACTCACTTGACTTTCTGCCCTATAAAGCATCCTTAGAAGGTTAGTATGAGGAAGCCTCGTTTGTGTATGGTTTTCCAGTGTTGAAAAGGGAGTGGAGATTTAGAAGCTTCAGAGGGAGGTGGGGATTTTTTTTTTTTTTGAATTTTTTAAAGAATTACTTTATTTATTGTCATTATTTTATTTTTCTCAGAGTTGACCAGAGATAGATAGAGAAAGCAAGCTGCCAGGTCCAGGACTCAAACCATGGTCAGCCATGTGGGAGTCCAGTCACCTTAACCACCACACCACCTGCCAGCTCCCCTTTTTTTTTAAAGAGAGATATTTTGCTATAGGGTGTGTGTGCTCACTGGAAAGACAGAGACAGACAGAAAATGAGAAATCACACACACACACACCCAGGAGGATGGCCACGTTGCAATCCCTTCTGCATTCTCCTCTCAGGATCTTGGGCATGCACACACATGTGCCCAACATGAGTATAAGCCACCATGTCCAGGACTTGAACCACAGTCAGCTGCATGGGAGTCCAGCGACATAACCATTATGCCATCTGCTGGTCTCAGACGGAGGTAGTTTTACATTTTCTGTTTCTTGGATTCTTTTCATGTAGCCATGGCAGAGGGTAGGGACAGGGACATCCCTTATAAATGCCCTTTTACTGTCTGGCTTAGTTAGAGTCACTTGACCAAGTTCCTGTCTCTCTTGTTACAGTCCTGCTATCAGTTCACTTAGGGACATGAGAGTTGATAGGTCTTCTGGAGTTTTTTTGATGTCTAGCAAGGAGTCCTTCCTTACCTCTTGGCTCAAGTGTGTCCTGCTCCTGCTGCTGCTGCTAAATAAATTGGCACAGTCCCACCCAGGGCAGAATAAATGTTTTCAAGACACTGTACCTCTCATGATTGCAGCATTTAAAATAGCTGCATGTTTTATTTCCTTAGTTTTGTGTCTCTAGAGGAGAAGGAAATGGATCTAATTTTTTTGGCCTGTCACTCTGACAAAGTAGCTAAGAGGCTAAAAGATATATTGGTTGCTACTAAAATATTAGATCATCAGCAAAATCATGATGTATTTTTCTGTTTTTCTGTGCAAAAATGTGTCATGACTTTCCTGATGACCCAGTAGATCAGAGTGCATGAAGATGACTTATTTCTCTTTGCCTACAAGAACAGATGAAGCTACTTAGGAGCCAGAGGGTTAAATATTAGAAGTTTTGCATTTCAGCAAACTGGAGGCCTTACATTTTCTTGGGAAGTTTACTGATTGCTTTATCTAGGAGTCTTTAGTTAAAGTTCTCTGGTCATGTCACCTGGACTGGGGAGCAGCCTGGTCTCTGTAGGTAGTCTTTATTATGGTGAAATTGAGGGATTTCAAGTTCATCAGAGGAACAGACATGTCTGCATGTATCTGGTATGACTGACGATGAGTTCTAAAATAATCAAGGGAGCCATAGACTTAGCCAAGACCTCCTTACCTGATTCCTTGAGCTGATAATCTTTTGGATTTTTTGCTATAGGGTGTGTATGCTCGCCAGAGAGAGACAGAAAGGGAAAATGAGAAATCACTCCTCAAGGGGGATGGATGGCCATGCTACAGACCCTTCTCCATTCTCCTGAGATTTCAGCATGATTTTTCAAGCTACCAGGTCTGGGACTTAAACCATGATCGGCCATGTGGGGGTCCAATGCCTTCACTGTGCCACCTGCTGGCCCCTGAGCCTGTAATTTTAACTTCTCTGTGTTTTCCTGATGGACACAAGTAAATACACTTTTTGGGGAGAGGGAGGCTATAGGGTACATGCGCTCACCAGAGAGAGAGAGAGAGAGAAAGAGAGAAAGTGAGAAAGCATCCCTCGGGCAGGATGGCCATACCACAATCCCTTCTTCTCTACGCTTCTCTCAGGATTTGGGGAATGCATGCATGCGTACCCACATACACACCCGATGTGATTTCCAAGCCTCTGGGTCTGAGACTTGAACCAAGCAGTCGGCCATGCCACCCCAACCTCCACGCACGCCATCTCTTGGCCTTCATATTATTAGGCCTTTTCTTAGTACCTAAGAATTGTAAGCCCTAGGTGGATTGAAATTTACCTTTTATTTCTTTATCTGTATTGTTATCTGAACCCTGAATCCATATCACAGGGGTCTGATGTAGTTACTGTTTACTGAAGCTTCTTAGAGTATGTGTTTCTTTTCTTTTTTTCTTTTTTCTTTTTTGAGAGATTTTTGCTATAGGGTATGTCACCAGAGAGACAGAGAGACAGAAAGTGAGAAATCACCCCCTGGGGGGGATGGCCAAGCCGCAGTCCCTTCTCTTCCATTCTCTTCTTGGGATTTTGGGCACACATACGGTGTGAGTTTTAAGCTGCTGGGTCCAGGACTAATCATTACGCCATCTGCTGGTCCCCGGTGTGTTTTTCTTTTTAAGTTACATTTATTTGTTGCATGAGTCAGTGAGATCACCTTCAACAGGGTCTCTCTCTATACCATGGTCCACCCCCCATCTTTAGCCAGCAGCAGTTTATTGGCACATCATGTGTACAGACTATTCCAAGAGGTCTCCAGATTTGAACCAGAACCCTCCCATGTGGGTCAGCTTCAATGTGTTGCATTTACTACTGTGCCACCATGCTGTCCATTGTAGTATACTTTAAACATGGGGTCAGAGGTGAAGAAATGGGAAAAATGAGTCATGGCTAAGTAAGGGATAAATTTAGGAGTACAGAATTCTGAACATCAGCAACTTAATTGAATCCTGCTTGTTAACAAGTGTTTAAAAAGCACGACTAGAAAAAGTTAAAGAGTACAAAGGAGGGGTTTCTCTTTTTAGTTCAATACTCATATTAACCAGTGTCAAGTAAGCCGAGCAATATTGGGAAAATGTTAGGCTAAGTGAGCGACAGTTGCTGTAGTGTCTAGTTCATTCCCAACGGCCAGAACTGTGATTGGCTTAAAGCCCAGCCTTGGTGTACATTCCAACCAATCAGGGGTGAGTGTAGTCACTGAAGCCAGAATTTTACAAGTTTTTAAAAGCTGAGTACTGGGCACTTGCCTTTGCTTTCTTTCTCTAGGACTTTAGAAGATTGGAGAACAATGATCAGCAGCTGCCTAGGTGCCTTGTGGCCTGATGCAAAGTCCCTCTGAGAGCCCATTTCTCTCTTACTCCACTAATGTTTGGTCCCCTTTCTCCAGTGCTGAGTGATGTGGAAGTTACTTAGAGGTCGTTCCAGGTATTCTTTTAAATTGTGTGAATCTCAGCAGTAAGAGCACATTCAGAGTGCCGTTATTCCAGTAGGCTGTTCATTTCATTGGAGTGACTTTTCTTCTTCCCCCATCCAGATCGAAAGGCCAGTTCCTATGTTTTATCCTACCATTGATACGAGTATGAATGGTTGAGACTTTTGAGAATAGTAATAAGAAGAGGAATATATGAACCCCTCTCTCTCTCTTCTTTTTTTTTTTTTTTGGAGAGGTTTTTGCTGTAGGGCTCATGCACTCACCAGAAAGAAAGAGACAGAAAGTGAGAAATCACACCCCAGGGGGGATGGCCACGCTGCAATCCCTTCTCCTCCATGCTCCTCTCGGGATCTTGGACACACGCGCACATGTGCCTGGTGTGAGTTTAAGCCACTGGGTCCAGCACTCGAACCGTGGTCCACTGCATGGGAGTCCAATGACATAGCCATTACGCTAACTGCTGGTCCCGAGACCTAATATTTTGTTAGTAAATATTTTGTTAGCATGTGACTTACAATCTGTATGAGAAAGCAAGATATGCAGTGATAACCATCTCTTCTGATTCTCATGTGGATGCAGGGGGTTGTAAGGGATAAGCAGGGTGTTCTCGAAGTTTCTGTCCTGGGCAGTTTGCTCTGGGACAATTAGCCACCTGTTATCTGATAAACCAGAGAACTTAAGGAAGCAAAATACCAATTGGCCATCCAGTCTTCTTACACTGATTCCCATCTTCACCCCCACCCCACCAAAAAAAAAAAAAAAAAACCCTCAGGGCAGCCTTTTTCTTAACTGTAATTGTTCAGTTCTAGATTTTTAATTGGGTGCTGGTATTACCATGTGTGTAGTGGGAGCTGTCACAGCATGAAGAACTCCTGGATGGAAATTGGTGGGTCTTAGGATATGTTAGAAAAACAAGCCTCTAGCTAATGCTGAAAAGCCAGTGACTCGTGTCCTCATAGTGACTTCTGAGAAATTTGTTTCCCAGAAGTAGCTTTATGGTTGGGTCTCCTCTCCCCAGTGCCACAGGTCGTGACAATTTACATTTAAGAAACTAGCATGAGTTTAAAACTGACCACTGAGGCAGCTGTTTCCACGTGACTCTCCTGCCTGTAGTGATGGGAGTTCTAGCAGGACTTCATTGGCTGGTTCTTTTGTTCCTCACTGAGACAGACAGTGCCAGCATGCTTCCTGGTGTC
>NW_006159986.1:3465210-3476365 GCF_000334495.1 Tupaia belangeri chinensis | reverse complement strand
GGGAATTTTTCTTCATCTTTGTCTTCCACCTTCCCTTTTTGCAGGGGAGGTACAGGGGTTAACTGTACTTTAAAGTGGATGCAGAAGCTATCTATTCTGTAGGAAACTGGGTAAAGAAAGCCTGATAGTAGGGAACAGAGCTCACTGGGAGCTGTTGGATAGAGCCCACTGCCCTCTGTTTTCTCAGAATGGTTATGAGGCACCTTGAAAGCACTCAGGATGTTTGTGGAATTGCTCCAAGTCATATATGACTTCCACTTTCAATATGAAACTTAAATTGGCCTTTCACTCCTGAATTGAAGAAGAAAAAAAGAAAACGGTAGCTTGCTTTGATGAGATAGAAGTTAGGCTCCTGGACTCCTTTTGCCTTATTCTTTCATGAAGGTCAGAGCGAGTACATGAAATGGGCCCTGTGACATGCCAGTGGGGACAAGAGGTCTCGACTGTGGGAAGGAGGAAGGAATTTCTACTCTGAGACTGGCCAACATCCCGTAAATTCTGAAGGGCAGAGGACATTTCTAGATCAAGCATCTAGTAAATATGACTGAGAAACAGAAATGGCACAAGGGTCATAGAGTAAGCTGATATTATGGAAGTAGTAGATACAACAGAAATGCACAGAGGATACTTGATTTACTGGTGGTATAAAGTATTACTGTTTAAAAAAAGTATTATTGTTAATAATCTGAAAGGAAAGAAAGGTATCTTTTTCTAAGTTTATTCCCTGCCCCTAAACACTCCTCTGCTCTGTCAAAAATCATTTTGGCTTCAAGTATAATTTTAGCAGAACTGAATTTTTCTTCCACTTAATAGCAGAATATATTAAGAAAATGCCAACAAAATTCAATGAAGCTGCTGCATCTGTTTTGACTTAAGCTTTTTTTTTTTTTTCATTTTAAACAAGAAGTTTATTTAAACAACAAGACACTTGACTTGAAGGGAAAACTATCTAGGATTCCTTTTTTTCTTTAAGTAATTTTTACCCCTACTTAAAGACAAATTGCCCTACATGTAACAGCTACGTACAAAAAAGTTATAAAATTGTCCTTGGTTTTACAGTGATAAATGAAAAACATTAAAATTCTCCAATCAAACAAGGTATGCAAGGATATTTATGTTGTTGGTTTTTTTTTTTCTTTTTGTTAAAACAGTGAGAGCAAAATAACTTACTGGAATATAAAGATAAGAGCTGAATGAGCATGCCACTGATGGAGAAAGGGGGTATTTTCACAGAACCAGTGTTTTTCCCCATCCCATCTCCATTTGATGTCAATTAAAACATACTATTGGCCATTTAGTTAAAAAAAATCCAATATGCTTGTGCACATACACCAGTTACTTTATGTACAGTAAAGGAATGGGGAAGGGAAAATGAAAGAGTAGAGAAAACTATACTGTAGTAGGATGTAGTGAAACCAAATTGTGGTTTTCTAATTGAGACTGTATTCTTGGTCTGTAAGAACAGAGTTCTGGAGTAAAGTAGCAGGTTCCCTTTTTAGTAGTCACCTCCTGTCTGCTGTTGGAACACATCCATTGTATCTTCCTCCATTTCCAGCTGTGCAGGTGTGTCTGTTTCATTGCTGGCCATCAAATCGGTGTCTGATCTGCCTCATTGACAAACCTTGTTGTTCACAATAGGTTTTCATTAGTTTACTAAGTGGTGTATGCGTCTTAGACGACACCACAGAACCATCCTGCCCCACCACCTTTAAATTCATATGATCGTTGTTCTCAGTCTTGACTCCTTCCCTGGGTTTTTTGTCAGCCGTGTCGAGCGCCAGAGTCTCCTCAGGTGCCACTTCACAAAAGAAGTACCAGGTCCTCACCGAATGAGCACACAGGCAGCACCAGGAGCCTTGACTTAAACTATTAATCCTATCAGAAGAGCTTAATTTTCTTGTTTTTTGGTTTTTTTTTTTGAGAGGTTTTTGCTATTGGATGTGTGCGCTCACCAGAAAGACAGAGACAGAGAGACAGATAGCGAGAAATCACCCCCTAGGAGCATGGCCATGCCGCAGTCCCTTCTCCATTCTTCTCAGGATCTTGGGCACACACACATCTACACACACACGCCCCTGGCCTGAGTTTAAGCCACCAGGTCCAGGATTCGAACCATGGTCTACTACATGGGAGTCCAGCGACATAGCCCTTACACTAACTGCTGGTCCCAAGCTCAATTTTCTTAAAAATATTATTCTAGCCAAGTATTTGAAATAAAAGCAATGTGAGGGGCCAACAAATGGTGTAGCAGTTAAGGTGCTGGACTCTCACATGGACTTGACCTGGCAGCTTGAAACTCACATCAGCCGCATGCCCATGTATGCCCAAAATTTCAAGAATGGAGAAGGGATTGCTGCCTGGCCATCTCTCCTAGGGGATGATTTCTTGCTTTCTGTTTTTCCAGCAAGCATATGTGCCGTTATAGCAAAAATCTCTCTCTCTCTTTTTTTTTAAAGGCAACGTAGTATGGCTTTTGTCGTATCAAATTTAATGAACATTTCCTAGGTTACAAATGTGGAATAGTGGAACCATGCTAGTCTTTTTACAGGGCACATGTGCTCACTGGAGAGACAGACAGAAAGTGAGAAATCATCTCCCCAGAGGGGATGGCCATGCTGCAATCCCTTCTCCATTCTCCTTTCAGGACTTTGGGCATGCACACATACATACACGGTGTGAGTTTCAAACCCCCTAGTCCAGGACTCAAACTGCATCAACTACATGGGAATCCAGCACCTTGAGCACTGCTCCACCTGCTGGCCCTACATGCTAGTCTTTATCTGTCATGCAATGGAATGGAGTCAATCTTAAAACGATATTGCACAAAAATGAAGCGCCCCATCCCAATTTTAATAACGTGTCTGTGTGTGTATATCCAACAATTCCAGAGAGAACCAACCACATGAAGCTAACTGACCTAAGGCAGAGCTCTTGCTTAAGTGTTCAACTTGGAAGTATTTGGAGAGAAAATGGAAATTTTTATAGAACAATGTAATTTGGAACATGTTGCAATATCAACTACATCTAACTTGGGGCACATTGCAATATCACCTGTGGTGTTTTAATATGCTTTTAATTTAACTGAGCTGTAAATGTACAAAGTTGGCTGACGATCATAAGCCCAAGTTGCTTGATTTGATCACATGACACTGAGCCCTGTTAAGACTTGTATGATACCAAATGATTCCCTTGGCAGTGCTTGTTGGAGTAATTAATGTCAGCAGTGAGTAGATGCTAAGCAGGTGGTGTGGTGGTTAAGGCGATGGACTACCAAGTGACTGACTGTGGTTCAAGTCCCAGACCTGGCAGCTGGAAACTCATGCCTGGCACTTTTGTCTGTGTGCCTAGTGCCAAGAGAGTAGTGGAGGAGAAGGAATTGTGGTGTGGCCATCCCCCCAGGAGAGGACGATTTCTCACTTTCTCTCTCCCTGTCTCTGTCTCTCCTGCAAGCATACACACCCTATAGAAAAACTCAAAAAAATATATATATATGTGAATTGGAAGAGAGAGAATATTACTACCTGGACAGAGAATATACACATTTTTACACATTTATAGTGTGGCAGAGAAGTTTTTCAGAGCTGCATTTTCTGACCAGCAAGATTATTTCTGAAAAAAACAGACATTTTAAAACAGCAAAGTACACCAAGAATGGGATGTTGTCTTAAGTAGGTCTGTCAGGTGGAAGGCTAGGCCCTCCTGTACTGATGTTGCTGTGGGAGAGCCTCCCATCGTACATCCCAAGAGGACAGATTTGTTTGCTTGTTTTTTAAAGAATTATTTAATTTTATTCATTGTCTTTTTTTTTTTTTTTTTAAGTTGACCAGAGAGAAAGAAAGAAAAGTGAGAAAGCAAGTTGCCAGGTCCAGGACTCGAACCGCAGTTAGCCATGTGGGAGTCCAGCCACCCCAACCACCATGCCACCTACCAACCCTGAGGACAGATTGTTTTTTTAAAATCTTTCTTTCTGTCTCTCTCTCTCTCTCTCTTTATTTTCTGTGTGATTTCCAGAGGGCACCTGTGTTCTCCAGAGAATGAGAGGGAGAAAGTACCCCACTGGGGCATGGTCACACTACAGTTGCTTTTCCTCCACTTCTTCATCTTGTTGGGATTTGGGCTGCACACACCTGGCATGTTTTTCAGACTGCTGGGCCGAGATTTGAACTATAGTCAGCCATGTGAAATCTCTTAGCCACTAGAACATAGAGGACTGGCCCTGTAAACCTTGCAGTAGCTGTATTCACAAGAATTTGTTGCTGGTAAGTAAAGTGAAAGGACTGGATTGGTGGAAGTGGAGTCATTTCCAGCATTTCTTGGTGAATTGGAGCTGTGAATCTTATTCTGCTTAGAGTTGACCCAAGGGTTGGATGAGAAACTGGATAAATTAGTTTTACTCTAAAAACCTTGACACTAATAGGTTTTAGTGGAGAAAAAACAGATCTTTGGAGGTAGGAAACCCATACAGCCACCTTGGGTACCTCACTAGTTTGTTCTCTGTTGGAGGACAGGTGAAAGAAATTATTGCCATTACCCCTTGGGTGGCCATTTGAAATTCTTATTGGAAACACTTTGAACGTCCGAACAAAGCACTAGAGATATATTATAGTGTTAATAGTGCCATCAGGCCAGTTATGCTCAAGTCTATGTTTTGCTATAGTCTTGTATGTCATCATTTAGTCTGGATTTATTGGGTCGTCAGAAAAGTCATGACATATTTTTGCATAGAAAATTATGTCATGAATTTCTGATGATCCAATATTTTGTAGCAAAAATCCCCCCCCCCCCCCATCCTTTTTTTTTTTTTTTTTTTTAATAGAGATTTTTGCTATAGGGCATATGCACTTGCTGGAGAGACAGAGACAGACAGAAAGCAAGAAATCACCTCCTGGGGGGATGGCCACACTGCAGTCCCTTCTCCTCATTCTCCTCTCAGGATTTTGGGCATGCACGCACATGCACCCAGCATGAATTTTAAGCCATTGCTCCAGAACTCAAACCACAGTTGACTATGTGGGAGCCCAGCGACGTAACCATTATACCATCTGCTGGTCTTCCCCGCCACCCCATCTTTTAGTGAGTCCAGGTGAACAACATTAATCTTCTCAGCCCTGATATGTTTAATAGGTATATATTGGTTACTAAATGAATCAACCCTGACAGTGAGTAGAGTGACAGATCTAATTTGTGGAGTTTTTTTGACCTTTTCTTTTCTTTTCTTTTCTCTCTTCTTTTTTTTGGGGGGGGTGAGGATTTTTGCTATAGGGCATGAGCATTGCCAGGAAGACTGAGAGAGACAGAAAGCAAGAAATCACTCCCTGGGCAGGGGCCGGGGGTATGGCCACACTGCAATCCCTTGTCCTCCATTCTCCTCTCAGGATCTTGGGCATGCATGTACACACACTCAGTGTTAGTTTAAACCACTGGGTCTGGGACTCGAACCCCAGACGACTACATGGGAGTCCAGCGACCTAGCCATTATGCCAACTGCTGGTCTCTACTTTTTCATTTTTAAAATATCTTTTTATTTTATTTTATTCATTCATTCATTTTATTTTAATTTGATCAGAGAGAGAGAAAGTGAGAAAGCAAGCAACCGGTTCTGAGACTTGAACCATGGTTGGCCATGTGGGAGTGTCTAGCGCCTTAACCACCACACCGCCTGCTGGTCCCCACAGATGCCTAATTTGTTTAGTGAAGATAATGTGTGGGAAATACCTGGTCTCAATAATAATAATTTTTAAAGGAGGTTTTTGCCTTAGGGCATGTATGCTCGAGGAAAGAGGAGACAGTGAGATGAAAAATGAGAAAGCAAAGTATCCCCCACAGGGGATGGCCATGCCACAATCCCTTCTTCATTCTCCCAGGATCTTGGGCATGCATGCATGCATGCATGCACACAGGCCTGGCATGATTTTAAAGCCACCAGGTCTGGAACTCGAACCATGGTTGGCCATATGGGAGTAACCACTACGTAACTGCTACACCATCTGCTGGTCCCTCAATAATAATAATTGTTCAGTCAGTTCTTCTCATTTTCCAGTTACACTTGCGACATCTAATCTTTCAGTCCGTTTGCTGTAAGGCAACTTGAGCAAATTCAGCCTTTTCTAAGACTCCTGGGGTAGGATTTAAAAGCATTCAGCCCTGGAGTCGTTCCTGATACAGCCCTGCCCAGTCCTTGCTGCTACCATGCTGGATTCCAAAGAGCCACTCTTTTCTCAGTTGTCTTGCAAGGTCAGGCCCATTGGCTTGAGGATTTGGTGGGGAGGTCGAAGGAGGGACTCCGCTTTGGTCATTGGACCTGGAGGCAAAAAATAAGCGTTCAGTCTAAAAGCACTAAGTCCCCATTGTTTAGGCAGCTGTTAATCAGCCACGTTTCTATGAAAATAAGTCCTTTTCATGAGGCAATTGTGTGGGAATAGCTAATTCTGGCCTGATGCTGTGCAGTGTGAGGTTAAAAACATGGTAACTTGTCACAACACAATTCTTGTTCTCTCTGCTGTGGGCTGACTCGACATTACTTGCTTTGTTTGCTCTAGAATGGAATCTACTCACCATTTACTAAAATGAAATGCATTTCTTGGGGGAGGCAAAGTCCAGTTCACTAGGTCTTGCATCTTAAAGAGAAAGGAGCCCAGCTCCCACTATGACTAATTGTTAAGAATGTCAGTTAGCTTGTTTAAATCCAGATTTTAGTTCTGGGGTAGGATTTTAAATGTTGGGACTTAGTTTAGAGAAATTCATATTTATTGTTCATGTCTTATTCTTTTTTTTTTTTTTTTTTTTTTAAGAGGTGTTTGCTATAGGGCTTGTGTGCTTGCCAGAAAGACAGAGAGAGAGACAGAGAGATAGAAAGTGAGAAGTCTCCCCCCAGGGGGGATGGCCATGCCTCAATCCCTTCTCCTCCATTCTCCTCTCGGGATCTTGGACATGCATGCACACACACCTGGCATGAGTTTAAGCCACCAGGTCCGAGATTTGAACTGTGGTCAACTACATGGGAGTCCAGTGACATAGCCATTACGCTAACTGCTGGTCCCTGTTCATGCTGAGCAGCACAGATTTTTTAGTGTTTAGCCGTTGGTGGAAGTGAACATTATAAAGCTTAGTGTAGTAGAAAATATACAAGCTTTAGAATCTGACAAGTGTGGGCCACATCCTGCCTTCAGGCAGTTATTTAACCTCTAAGCCTTAAACTTCCTCCTTCGAAAAATGGGATAATGAAATTCACCTACTTGTTTAGCAGGGCTAATAATGCCTGGAAAGTACCTGGCCTCAGTGATTTTTTTTTTAAATAAGCTTTTATTATTTAAATTTGTATTTATCCCATGAATGAGAGAGACAGCACCCCCAGTAGGGTTCCACACTAATTCACCCCTGACTTCAGCCAGCTTTGGACTGTGGAAGATCTTCAGATGTGAACCCAGAACCCTCCCATGTGGGTCAGCCTCACAGGGCATTTTACTCCTGTGCCACCGTCTGACCCAATAATTATTAATAATCTTCCACAGGAATCATTGTAGCCTTATTCCTAGAAGTCAAAACTGTCAGCCCTTTATTGGGAAAGAAGGGTCACCTTTCAGTAGCAACAGATTGTTTCACATTTGACTAAGACTGATGGAGGACACGTTGTCTTCCCAAGTGCCTAGATACCTTTGGTCTTCCTTAGGGATTTTTCTCAGCCACTAGCTGAAGAGGAGACTGGATCTTGTCCAGTACAGTTTGAGGTCAGTGTCTAATTGGAATTTCCTCCGTTTCTTCACAGCGGTTTGACTCGGTCACTGCGGTTTGACTCAACTTCTGAAATCAGTTTTGGGCATGTCCCCACTTCACATCTCTTAGCACGTCTGCTCTTAAAGGATACATTCCGAATAGTTCTTACAGTACCTTGCTTAATTTAAGGGTAGGGTTCACCATATAGAAAGATTGCAGACGGTTCTTTAAGTCTTATAGACTTTCAATGACAGATGGCCTCTTTACATCCTTGTGACAGGTTATATAATAAAATTTCTCAATCCTATATTCATTATGGTTCAAGTCTGTCATTCTTTACAGGCTTTCCTGTTTCCCTCTCCTTTTTTCTAGCAGTCCTTTCATGTGAGTAGGGCTTGCTAGGACAGTGTTGGAGAAGACTGGAAAGGAAGGATCATTAAAAAGAGGATGGCTTTGCCAGTATGTAGTTTAAAATAAGCAAGTACATAAATCACAAATCTCCCTACGGTTGATGTTTATAAAATCAAGCTGTAAACTCCAGTACCATCCACTAGATTAAGAACCGACTTTTGTCTGCACTTCAGGCAACTCTGAACTGGGTTCAGAATGTGTGTGTCTGTGTGTGTGTGTGTAACAATAAAAAGAAACAGATTATTTCTAACACCAAAAATACTCAGGTATTTAATTATGTTGCAGTAATAATTTTGGGAAGGAATTTTTATCATTCAAGGTAGGATTATTTTAGATGTCTTTGATAGAGGTGGTTTGTTGTTTTTTTTTGTTTTGTTTTTCTGAGTTTTTCTCTCTGGGGAGAGAGACAGGTATCCTGTTCATGCTGTGATCCTCCTCTGCCCCAGCCTCCTAGCCAGCCAGGAGCATGTGCAGGTGCCCCTAGTCCATTGGGATTGACTTGGGATCCAAATGCCAATAGCTCCAGTACTACGCAGCAGAGCTCTGCCGCTTTTGCTGGGTCTCTGTTCTTTTAAAACATTGTTGATTATGTTTAAACTGACTACTTACTTGATGAGGAGTGTAAGTCACAATTTTGTAACATTGTTCCTTTAGGAAAGTACATTTTGTTATTTGAAACAAAGTAGACAAATCTAGAAGATACATTGCTAAGTGAAATAAACCAAACAATGAAAGACAAATAACATAATTTGTCCCTGCCTAACAGATACTGAATTTCTGCACTCAAGCGGAAATGGAAGGACCCAAAAGCATAGAAATAGACAGGAAAGGTAGATAATAAAAGGTGCTTGGTTGGGACCCGCAGTTGGTGTAATGGCTATGTCACTGGACTCCCATGTAGTAGACTGCGGTTTGAGTTCCGGACCTAGTGGCTTAAATGCACGCCGGGCACGTGTGTATGTTTGCCCAAGATCCCGAGAGAATGAAGAAGGGCTTGTAGCATGGCCATCCCCCCGGTGGGTGATTTCTCACTTTCTGTCTCTGTCTTTCTGGTGAGCGCATGCGCCCTATAGCAAAAACCTCTCAAAAAAAAAAAAAAAAAAAAAAAAAAGCTGCTTGGGGAAGCATGAGTTCACGAGAGAATTTATAATGGCAGATAAATAAAGAGAACAGCAGAGTAAAAAGGACGGACAGTATAATAGTTATTTAAAAAACAAACAAACAAAGCAGTGATGTGGTTAGCTGCTGGACTCCCACATGGTTGACCACAGTTCAAGTCCTGGACCTGGTTTCTTGCTTTTACATCTCTCTTGCTCTCTCTCATTCTGTCCCTCTGGTCAATTAAAGTTAATCAATTAATTCTTTAAAATAAAAAAAACCAAACTAGTAAGACTATTGGGCCAGCAGGTGGCATGGAGGTTAAGGTGGCTGTATTCCACAACAGGCACGTGTGTGGGTGCCCAGAATCCCGAGAGAAGACTGCTGCAGAAGGGATTGTGGCATGGCCATACCCCAGTGGAAGGCAGGGGAGTGATTCTCTCTCTGTGTGTGTCTCTCTGTCTCTCTGAGTACACACCCTCTTTAACAAAAACTAATAGAACTATTAACCAGTGTTAAGGAAGGGACCAGCAGATAATTGCATTGCTGGACTCCTGCATGGTTGACCATGGTTTGAGTCCTGGACCCAGTGACTTAAAACTCATGCTGAGCATGCATGGATGTGTGCCTAAAATCCCCAAATCCCAGAATCCCGAGAGGAGAATGAAGAAGGGATTGCGGCATGGCCATCCCCTTTGGGGGGGGTGATTGCTCACTGTCTCTGCCTCTGGCAAGGATGTGTACTCTATAACCAAAAAAAACCTCTATTTTTAAAGAATTATTCTATTTTATTTATCTATTTATTAGTTTTCGTAAAGAGAGAGAGGGAGAGAGTAAGAAAGCAAACTGTCAGGTCTGGGACTGGAATTGTGGTCGGCTCTATGGGAGTCCAGCACCTTAACTTGCTGGCCCCCACAAAAATCTCTCTTTAAAATAAATAAATGAATAAATAAAGGAGGCAGTGAATATGGGTATAGCTTTGATTTGACTGTTGTACACTGTGCATGCCTTGAACTATATTCTAGCCCACAAAGATAATACATTGATTATATGTAAACCAGAAATCATAATTTTTTTTTTTTGAGAGTTTTTTGCTATAGGGTGCGTGTGTTCACCAGAAAATCAGGGAGAGACAGAAAGCGAGAAAGCAAGCCACCGGATCCAGGACTCGAACCAAGGTTGGCCATGTGGGAGTCCAGCGTCCTTAACCACCATGCCACCTGCTGGCTCCTCTTTTTTTTTTTTTTTTTGAGAGAGAGAGAGAAAGAGATTTTTGCTATAAGGCGTGTGCACTCACCAGAGAGACAGAAGGCAAGAAATCATCCCCTGGGGATGGCCACACTGCAGTCCTTCTCCCTTCTCTTCTCGGGATCCTGGGCATGCACACACACATGCCCAACGTGGGTTTTAAGTTGCCAGGTCTGGGACTCGAACCATGACCAACTACGTGGGAGTCTAGGGACATAACCATTATAACATCTGCTAGTCCCAGGAAAAAATGCTTACATTGTCCACTTGCCTGGTATACATAGTACGAGAGGGATGGTAAAGGGTACCACTAGGTTCCCACATAGAGTGATGGGCAGAGAGAACATTTGTAAATAGGTACTCTTTTTAGCATGGCACTGGCAGCCTGTACCTCATATGTACTTGTCACCTAATTCTTAATCTCTGCTCAGTCACTCAGTTCTGTCCCCATCTTAAAACACCAGCGTATGGAGTTCTTCATGGGAGCTGAGAAGTAGTGCTTTCAGGGAGTAAGAGAAATGAAGATTTTCTGCTAAGAATTCACCATGGTAGATCCCCCTGAATCCTTCTCTCTGTCTCTATCACTGTCTCTTTCTTTGTCTTTTCGTTTTTTTAATTTTCCTTTTTTTTTTTTTTTTTTTTTAATGGTTGAAGCTTGATCTAAAGTGAGGGGAAGTTTGAAGAA
>NW_006159986.1:3458650-3465034 GCF_000334495.1 Tupaia belangeri chinensis | reverse complement strand
CCCTGTTTATTTTTCTTTTACATCATCACTTTGCTGCTCAGCCTTCATGCACTGAGTGTCTAGACAGGTCTAAGTGGAATGAAGCCAAACATCTGAATACTATTGGGGTCAACATATTCCTCAATTCCCACTGAATCTACTGCACAAAGGGAGAAAAACGGAATAGCAGTGAGTTTGCAGACCACCTCCTCCTGCACTCCTCTGATCACTCAGATTGAACTTTTAGAAATTAGGATGAAACAAATATCCCAGCAGATGACTAGAAATCACTGCAGAGGCAAGAGAAATTTGAGAAACCAAGACAATACCTCTTCCCCCAAGGGATAAGAATAACTCCTCTTTATACACAGGCAGTATAATGGAACTCATGAAAATGTCTGATAAAGAATTTAGAGGGACCAGCAGTTAGCGTAATGTCTATGTCGCTGGATTGCCATGTAGTCAACCGCGGTTCACATCCCAGACCCGGTGGCTTAAAACTCACGCCTGGTGCGTGTGCGTGCGTGCCCAAGATCCCAAGAGGAGAATGGAGGAGAAGGGATTGTGGCATGGCCATCCCCCCTGGGGGGTGATTTCTTGCTTTTTGTCTCTCTGTCTCTCTCTGTCTGTCTGGCGAGCGCACACACCCTATAGCAAAAACCTCTCCCAAAAAAATAAAAAAAATAAAATAAAATAAAGAATTTAGAGGGACCAGCAGTTAGTGTAATGTCTATGTTGCTAGACTCTCATGTGGTCAGCTGCAGTTTGTGTCTCAGACCTGATGGCTTATTCTCCCACCGGGTGAGTGTGCATGCATGCCCAAGATCCCGAGAGGAGAATGGAGGAGAAGGGAGCACGGCGTGGCCATTCCCCCTGAGAGGTGATTTCTTGCTTTCTGTCTCTCTGTCTCTGGCGAGCACATGCATCCTATAGCAAAATCTCAAAAAAAAAAAAAAAAAAAAGAATATAGAATATTCATAGTGACAAAGCTAACAGAGATGGAAGAGAAGAGAGACAATGAACTCCAGAAGAGGCAGGAGAAAGGAGCCAGCGAGTTCAAAGAGGTGAGGAAGTTCTTGCAAGATCTGAAAGAGAAAATACACACCATAAAAAGAATCAAATAGAACTGTTGGCCATGAAGGCTATAACATGGGAAGTCAAAACCTCTCTTTAAAGCATTAAAAGCAGACTAGATCATACAAATATTGGATGTAGAAGACAGAATTGCTGGACTAGTAAAATCCACTACGAAGACTGAGAAAATAGCCCCCCAAAAATGAGAATAATATACAGGAAATACTAGATACCATTAACATTCAAATATCCAGATCACTGGTATCTCAGAAGGTGAAGAGACTAATAAGAGCATTGATAATCTATTCCATGAAATCCTGGAAGAAAACTTTTTAAACCTAGAGAGGCATCCAAAGATCCAAACCCAAGAAATACAGAGGACCCCAAATAGGATCAACCCAAGAAGATCTTCTCCAGGACACATTATAGCCAAATTGACCAAAACCACAGACAAAGAGAGGATACTAAAACTGGCTAGAGAGAAACATCAAGTTACCTATAAAGGATATCCTATCAGGTTAATAGCGGACTTCTCATCAGAAACCATACAAACAAGGAAAGAATGGGAGAATATACTCGGTGTTGAGTGAAAACAATTTCAACCAAAAATAATATATCCAGTGATATTATCCTTCATATGGGATGAGAAGACAAGAACATTCTCAGATGAACAAAACCTGAAAGAATTCCATACAATTCACCCAATTAAGTTGGCAGTTCAATGACTTTTGATGTACTACATCATTAAATTTCAAAATTGTGACAAAATATCCAGAATAGGGACAGCAGGTGGTACGGTGGTCAAGGTACTGGACTCCTATGTGGCCAGCCATTTTTCGATTCTGGGATCCTGCAGCTTGAAACAAGCCAGGCATGTGTGCATGCGTGCCTAAGATCCTGAGAGGGGAATGGAGAAGGGATTGCGGCGTGGCCATCCCCCCGGGGGGTGATTTCTTGCTTTCTGTCTGGTGAGCGCACGCGCCCTGTAGCAAAAACCTCTTAAAAAAAAAATTAAAATTAAAAAAAAAAAAGAAAAGAAAATGGTCAGCCTAGTGGTAGGGACAAGTCCAGAGTTGAACATTACCTTCTAAAATTTAAACGGAAAGATTGAACCACAACAGAAGATAGATTAAGTACATGAGTCCGAACTGGTAAACTACAATTTTATGACTTTTGACTAAAACATTACTGATATTCTTCTATGCTTTGTTTTCCAGAGTTAAGGATTTTGTCTTCTTTTGAATCGTGGACAGTTCCATGTACCTATTTGAACAGAATCCTAACCTGTTTCCTGACTTTAAGTCTTAAGCAAAGTTCTCAACATTTTTTTTGTTTTGATTTGTTAAAGCTAAAACTGCCTTTCTTGAAATTAAAAAATATATTTAAAAATTCCTACTTAATGACCACAGTAATCTATATAGCCTCAGTTAGTTGCTACTTTATAGTATATTCATTATACTCACAGAGTTTCATGCCTAAAGTCAACACGTGTTTACAGATATGTATATATCAGCTGAACTAGCTATTGCAAGTATTTAGATTAATTAAGATATTTTGTGAATCAGTAAAATGTGGTGGAAAAAAATGAATGGAAAGCAACTGCAGATACCAGAGATAGTGTAGAAGGATGGTGGGAAATGGCAGAGGGTGAGAAATAAGAGGGGGGGGATACATTATACACAATCAAGAAATGGAAAATTATTTGTCAATGATAATATGTATGATTAGCCACTATAGAGTGTATTCTGGGTGGGAAATAGCATTTTGTAAGCTGTGATGCTGTTCAATGAAATAATGTAAAATTAGTAGATTAAAAAAGAAAGAAAGAAAGAAAAGCACCAGTGTACTGTGCTCTGAATTCTTTTGCCACCTGCTTTTGCTCTTCTTTCTTTTCAGTGACAAATGCACGAGCCACTTTTCAGGAGACACTAAATCACTAAAATGCTTGACGATATGACCTGTTTCACATCGAGAAATCAGTTTCCCCTGAATGGAATTACCTATAAGCTTGCAGAAGAGGCAACAGTTGTGACAGAGGGGATAGGAAATATTAGGTCATTGGGAAAATTAGGATGCATTTTTGCACAGAAAAACATAGAAAAATACGTCAAGACTTTTCCAACAACCTAATAAATATAAAACATTCCGTTGCTATGAGGGAATCTCTAAATTTGCCTGTTGTGGAAGAGAACGATTAAGACAAATAGTGAGGTGAGACTGGCAACATGAGGGGTTTTCTTGATTTAGTTTGAATGTATCTAAGTGACAAAAAAAGCATCTGAAGAATTTACATTCTTTTCATTAGCATCTCCTTTTTGGTCCATCAGCCTACTGAACAAATTTATGAACTCCTTCAAGTATCACACTAAATGTCAGCTCTATGTACTGGGAATTCTAGACCAAAGATTGCTCCTGTGAGATTCCAGAAATTATTTCCTAGGTATAGTAACATGATTTTCTTTTTCTTTCATTTTCAGGGAAGCAGAATCTTTCAAGGAACAAGGAAATGCATATTATGCCAAGAAAGATTACAATGAAGCTTATAACTATTACACAAAAGCCATAGGTGAGAAGGACTTGATACTTAGGCAAAAATACTCGTTTGCCAAATACTATTATAAGTAGCTCTTCTCTAAGAAGTAGCTTTTTGCTTAGTGGATTGATAATGCACTCTTCAAGCTTAATGATCTTATGAGGGATAACTTTTTCTAGCTGGAGTGGATAATTCTTCTTTGGGCAAATTGAAGGCCATTTCAGAAATACTGGCTGTTACAGCAAAAAGATACATACCTTGGGACTAGCAGTTGGCGTAACGGCTATGTCGCTGGACTTCCATGTAGTCAGTGGCAGTGGACCCGGTTGCTTAAACTCACACGGGGCGCATGTGCATGCATGCCCAAGGTCCCAAGAGGAGAATGTAGGAGAAGGGATTGTGGCGTGGACAATCCTCCCTAGGGGTGGAGGCGGTGAGGGGGTGGTTTCTCACTTTCTGTCTGTCTCTCTTTCTGGCGAGTGCGTGCGCCCTATAGCAAAAACCTCTCAAAAGAAGAAAAAAAAGAAATGACGGCTGGATCCCACATGGCCAATCCCACATTTGAGTCCCACACCCAGTGTCCTAAAACACATGCCAGGCACAAGGGTATGTGTAGGGAGCAGCTAGACCTGGACTAGACCATCTCTACTAGCAACTTTTAGAGTAGAGATGGTCTTTGTGCTCATGCTGCAGGGCAGGGTAAGTGAAAACTCTAAAAAAGACATTCTGGTGTTATGCCGCAGGGCAGTGTAAATTAAGGGAAGCTAAGTGTTAGCCAGAGAAGGCCAGGGGAAATTTATTTAGAACTTTGAGATGCAGGAACCGCTAGATGCAAGAGGCTTGCTGCTGCAGTTGATAATAGAAGACACCTGGCTTTACCTTAGGCTTCTCTTTTCCCCCATTTGGCGTGGTGGTAAAGGTGCTAGACTCCCATATGGCTGATCGCGGTTCGAGTCCTGGACGTGGTGGCTTGCTTTCTCATGTTCTCTAGTCAAATTGGAAAATAATAATAATAAAGTTAAATAGGGACCAGCAGTTGGCGTAAAGCTCTAGTCCCAGACTTGGCAGCTTAAAACTCATGCCAGTGTGTGTGCTTGTGTGCCCAAAATCCCAAGAGGAGACCAGAGGAGAAGGGACTGCAGTGTGGCCATCCCCAGAGGGGGGTGATTTTTCGCTTTCTGTCTCTCTATCTCTTTCTGGTGAGCGCACATGCCCTATAGCAAAAACCTCTCCAGAAAAAAAAGGTTAAATAAAAATAATTATTTAATAATAAGTAAAATTAAATAATTTTTTTAAAAGGAATAAACCTGAGAATGACTCAGGGCTGATGATCTCTATCAGAGATGCCTGTCCATCCAATCCCTGGTTTTCTCTACTTGTTTGTATATTCTTTCTAAATCCACAGCCATTCCCACTTGGGGTTCACCACCACTGTCACCCCCACCCCCTGCTTCGTTGGGCCAGGTGTGCCTTCCCAAAATCCTTAGAGGAGAAGCAGTTGTATCACCATCCCCTTGGGGAAGGTATGGTGCTTTTGTAGATAAAATCAAGTCTTAGTTATCTTTGTGCTTAATATACCAACGTATTTTAGTCCCATGTCAACAGATTTCTCGTTCAACTTACTCACTGACTCCCCACTCCAATTCAACAAATAAAAATTGTTTTATTTTTTTAAAAAAAAAAGAAATTTTTTTTTTGGAGAGATTTTTGCTTTCGGGTGCATGTGACCTCCTTGGAGAAAGAAAGTAAGAATTTACTCCCCGGGAGGTTGACCACACTGCAGTCCCTTCTTGGGATTTTGGGCACCCACCCACATGTCCCCACCGTGCTTTTTTTTTTTTTTTTTTGGAGAGGTTTTTGCTATAGGGCGCATGCGCTCACCAGACAGAGAGACAGAAAGCGAGAAATCCCCCAGGGGGGATGGCCACGCCGTAATCCCTTCTCCTCCGTACTCCTCTTGAGATCGCATGCACACATACCTGGTGTGAGTTTTAAGCCGCCGGGTCCGGGACGCAAACCGCAGTCGACTGCGTTGGAGTCCAGCGACATAGCCATTAAGCCAACTGCTGGTTTCACCCACTGTGCATTTCAAGCCTCTGTGTCCGAGGCTTAAACTGTAATCAGCCATGTGGGAGTCCAGCGTTTTAACTACTATGCCACGTGTTTGCCCTACAAATTGATTTTAATATCTCCTTACACAAAGCACAGGTGTTTTGTTTTTTTTTTTAAGAATTATTTTAACTTTATTTATTTTACTTATATTTATTTTTTTAAAGATTTTTTTTTTTAAGAATTATTTCATTTAACTTTATTTATTTATTTTAATTTGAGCAGAGAGGGACAGAGTGAGAGAGAGAGAGAAGGAAAGTGAGAAAGCAAGCCACCAGGTCCGAGACTCAAACCGCGGTTGGCCATGTGGGAGTCCAGCATCCCCAACCACCACACCACCTGCTGGCCCCTATATTTAGTTATTTTAACTTGACTAGAGAGGGAGAGAGAGAGGTAGAAAGTGAGAAAGCAAGCTGCCAGATCTGGGACTTGAACCACAGTCAGCCATGTGGGAGTCCAGTGCCCTTAACCATCATGCCACCTGCTGACCCCACAAAGCACAGTTTATTAAGAAGATAAATGAGCTATTTCATCCCCATCAAAAGATCATGTGCACATTCCTTTTTTAAAAATTATTTATTTATTTATCCATTCATTTTATTATTATTTTTTTAATTTGACCAGAGTTAGACACAGCGATAGAGAGAGGGAAAGTGAGAAAGCAAGCCACCATGTCCAGGACTTGAACC